>NC_088929.1:12140000-12147500 GCF_038396675.1 Hydra vulgaris
CGGTTTCTTCACTTTTAGCTATTTTGGGTGACTTGGTTGTAAGCTCAATCTATCAGCTTGACAGGCAGATAAATATGGATATCGAAAAGGACAAAATGTTAGTTCATGCAAGCATCAACTTGAAATGGTGGTGGAAGTTTAACGGTTTGCCAACCTTATACTTTTATATGTATTGTATTGCAAGGCAATTTTACTAAAATAAATATATTTTGTAATATAATACGCATTGCTAAAATGAGTGTATATTTATAGTTTAAAATATCCCGCATTTCATTTTATATCACCCATGCGACTTTTTTAGGTAGGAAATCATCACCCTGCTTCACTTTTATCTTCCAAGCTTGTTTTACTTTAAAATCTCTAAGTCGATTCTTGCACTTGTCTCCCAAAAGTCTCCGAGTTAAATATCCCGATTATTAAAGTATTGGTCATTTATAAAATAACAAAAACTTAAAAAACAAACAAAATAAATCAAAAGTGACATAAAAAATTGATTGCGAATTGAAAATTCCGTAAAAAATTCTGGTCGGTAAATTTTTAGTTTCTTGAAAAACCGTGAACTCAGTTTTTGTGAATGCAATATTTTCATTAAGACTCTCATAACTTACATGCTTAAAATAATACTTTTATAAAACAGCCGCTTAATTTTATATGACAAAATTTTAATGGAATGTAAATAAGTTAAATGATGTATATTAAATATCAACTACATCAAATTTTGATATAGTTGATATTTGTGAATGTATCTTCAATGATCAAAGCTACATCAAATCACCAACTTTATCATACTACGAACTTCTAAAGTGTTAACAAATATACAAAACAATTGATACTAGAGATACGGCAACTTAAACTCTATTATAATTTTTATTGGTTGATTTTAAAGTTTAGGCGCGTATTTTTAGAAACGTGAAACTTAGTTTGATTGCAATCTCTGATTTTATATTCTTTTCTGTAATAAAATATAGTAATATTTTGAAAAAAAAATTATTTTATGTTCAAACTTTTTTATCATAAAAATATAAAGAACTTTTGCCTTGAAAACATCCCTCTTCTTTTAATCAGTGCCGTATCATTTGAGGCAGAGCACTTCCTCAAACCTGTCATTACACCCCCAAATTTTTAAAAACCTTTGATCATTAGGTATTACTAAAATAAAAAAGATACTTAAATTTAGTAAAGGTCCCTCTAAAATTTGAAAAAGGTCCCTAAGTTTAAAAATAAATAGTTATTCTACGAATAAAATTACACATGGGCGACGGGGGACCATGGGTGGCTAAAAAAGTACGGGGCATGGACATTTTTTTGCCGTCCCTACCTAGGCTGAAAATACGCAAAAATTTTTTCTCACCTTTCTTACTGGCCCTTAAACATAGTATAGTCCCGGGAAAATATACCCCTTCTCTCTCTCTCTCTTCGGCCATGGGCATGAGATGCATGTTGTATACTTACTCCAATAGGTATAATATAATTGAAAATATTTTTATTAATAATTAAAAATGTATATTTAAAAAAATAATAATAGGAATGAAAAAATTGGTACCAAACAACAATATATATTTAAAAAAGCAATACATATTATTGTTTATAACGCTTATAATACATAACACTGCCAAAATATTCCAGCATGGTATTATTTGTTATTGTCAATGGAGATTAGTAATTATAATGCTGCAAAAATTTTATGATGGTAGTAAAGAGTTGAAGAATAAAAGAAACTATTTTATAACTATAGATTTATGACTTTAACGACTTTAATTTGCAAAATGACGTTCCAACTTACAATCATTCTGATCGAATTGGAAAAGTTCAAAAACGTTTAAAATTAAAATATATTAAATTAAAAGCGTAATAGACAAAGTGAACTAAATATTTTAAAATATGGCATCACTTTTCTTACTAAAAACTAAATATAACCATTGTAAATTAAATACTGTTTTGAAATGGAAAAAGAATATAATTTAAAGTTTGAGTATGATATTAAGGAAAATGATGTTGTAAGATTATGCTGCTTGCTTTGCAAGCAATATGAATCTTGTATTAAAAACATTAAAAAATTTTGTATTTTGTGGATTCGCCCTGGCACTCCGTAAATTAAAAAAGACAGCGTAAGAAGTCATTGCAACAGTAAATAACATAAGGAAGCACATCTCATCGACTATCAGAGTAAGTCGGGTGTGGAAGGTTTTAAAGAATATATAAATAAAAACACTGATATTAAAAAAGGGCAACAAGAAATGGGTGAAAAAGATCGTGACTTACTTAAGAAATTCAATGCAGTTTATTACTTGGCAAAAAAACAACGTCTATTTTCCGATTTCCCTGATTTGCTAGAGCTAATTAAAAAAAACGGCGTTGATCTTGTTAAGAGTTACTCAACTAATCGAGCTGCTGGTAATTTTACAAATACATTGGTAAAATTGCTAAAAAATTTTTGAGAGAAAATTTTATAAAATCGATTTATTATTTAATTTTAAGTGATGCTGTTGTGATATAGCTACACTTGAACAGGAATTAGTATATGTGTTGTATTTGTTTGATGGCAGTCCATGCGTTAAACTTTTGTTGGTTGAAAGCCGACAAAAGTACAACGCATTTGGTTTACAAATCTGTCTAGAATAAGCTATTGCAAGAGTTGGAATAAATAACATGACTAAAAAACTCGTAGGGGTAAACGTAGACAGAGCTAGCGTAAATCTTAGTGCTCATTCAGGCTTAGGAGCATTATTAAAAAAAATCTCTATAGCTTCAAGTAATACATTGTTTTAGCTATCGTCTCGAGCTTGCATTAAAAGAAACTTTTAAAAAATATACTGCATTATCAAAGTCTCTTAGCTAAACAGACTCTCAGCCGTAAAAAAAACCCGAATTAGAGGGGTTTTTAAAAGTTAGGAAAAATTCATTTCTTGTAATACATTTATTTATTTATCTTAATGTTCTTGCATCGTTGAGACGCTTGAGTGTTGGCTTCCAGCAAGATTTACATGATCCTGTAAAAGCTGTCCGCAGGGTGCAGCAATTTAATTGAACAATGGAAAAACTTAAAGTTCTCTTATATAGTTCGTTAGGCAATATTTCAACAAACTATTTTAAGAAACTAAAAAAAATTAATTGAAAGTATTGTCGAAAAAGATGGCAATTTTATTTACCAAAGCATTCCTTTATAAAACTTTAATAAAACTAATGCATCAGTGCAACACACTTTAACTTTTCTCTTGGACATTTCTTTTTGGCCAATATACCCTGTAATTACAATAGGCGATAAAGAAATAGCAAAAGTGGTTTTACATTTTAAAGAAAAATGGTGGAGAGAGGGGTAAAACTGATGAATTTTTTTTGAGTTGATTATTTTAAAAAGTTTTATATTTTCTATGTTAAAAGATTCGTTAGTTGAATACTATTTGAAAAAGGGGAAAAAATATTTACATCAGATATAATCATTGCTGAATGCAGAAATTTGTTAGGCGTGTTTGAGTTGCTTTTACTTTGTCCATTTACAAACGCTAAAGTAGAACATATGTTTTTCCGCATTAACAGAGTAAAATTGGATTGGAGAAACAATCTATCGAAACACAAACGAGAAACACAAGATCGTCTTGAATCTCTTTTACGAATAGGCGAAGAAAGATGCAGCATCGAGAAATTTGACCCAAAACCTGCTTTGGATGAATGGTATAAAGATAAAATAAGAAGACTATTTGCTGCTCCTAATCGCTATCCGGAAAAATGAAAAAATCTATCAATGCAAATTGTATCGACCTTTCTCTATTAACAGTATCAGATTTAGGAAGAGAAAGTAATAGTGATAACTCCATTGTATAAACTTATTTTGCTATATTTTTTAGCAAAGTAAAATTCATATTGATTTATTATTAGTTTATTATTAAATTATGTTTTATATTTAAAACTGTCATCGAAATACACTTTAAAGTCATAAAAGCAAAAAAGTCATTAAAAACAAAATATACGTGTATATGGTTTGGCAAAGTAGTCATTGTTATTTTTTATATTTTGAGAATTTTGAGCCACAACTTTTTTTTAATATCACATCCTTTTTATTCTTAATAAACTTTATAAACAAATAATAATATAAATAATTGTTAAATAATCATAAAAAAGACAAGAAAGACGTTGTTAACTATAATCACAAATTATTTTATAATAAGTACATATATATATATATAAATATATATATATATATATATATATATATATATATATATATATATATATATATGTATATAAATATATATATATATATATATTTATGTATATATATATATATATAAATATATATATATATTTATTAATAGTTAAATATATATATATATCTATATATATAAATTTAAATTACGGTAATACAGCATGGGGTAGTACCTATAAAAGCAAACTAGAACCTTTCTATCGTAAACAGAAGCATGCTATACGAGTAGTTAATTTTAAAAATAAAAACGAACACACAAAGCCTTTTTTTGAACAGATGTCTTTACTAACATTGTATGAACTAAATATATATAATGTTCTAAGTCTTATGTATAATAGTAAAATGCAAAAATCTCTTTGATTTTTCTATAGTCTTTATGAACAAAAGCCCGAGTATAAATACCTGTTGCGCACAAATAGTACCCTTTTTGAGCCTTCATGCAAAACTAAGCTTGTGCAATTTAAAGTTACTTATCGTGCACCTCATATTTGGAATAAGTTTTTATTACTTAATCAAAATATTATTAACCTTGAAAACTTAAATGGCTTTAAAAAAACTATTAAAAAGAGTATTTTAAAGTATAAAAATTTACTTACTGATTTTTTCTAAATTTGTTCACTGCTAGCTTCTTATATGAACTCTTTTTTTTTAATATACTTTATTATATATTTCAAACATTGCGTTAGCAATAAACGTGGTAATATTAAGAAAAGTAACGATACATGTTTGTATAATTGTTATCTTACACTTTAATCCAATTATAATGTAACAATTTAACGTAAAAATTTTGTAAATATTTTACTTTTTCTATTGGTATATATATATATATATATATATATATATATATATATATATATATATATATGTCCGACAATGTAAAGCGGTTCTTGATGATAAGACCTTTTGGTCTTCTGCAAGTTTCCCGCGTTCTTCTTACAGTTCGTATTACAGAAATTTGTTCATTATTTATGTTTGTGATTTTTTTTTTTTTTATATTTATATGTATATTCAATCTTAACGAATCTTTATTATGTATTCACGAAAATGTATACTATAAAACAAAAATTACATCACAAAAAAAAAAAATATTTATATATATATTTATCTTAACACAATATTTTTATAATTTACATATTTTAGTATATATATATTTATATATATATATATATATATATATATATATATATATATATATATATATATATATATATATATATATATATATATAAATATGTATATATATATATATATATATATATATATATATATATATATACATATTTGATTATATGAATATATTTAACTGTATATATTTTTTTATATATATTTATATGTATATACATAATATATATATATATATATATATATATATATATATATATATATATATATATATATATATATATATATATATATATTTATATACCCAGTAAACTCAGATTGTTTTAGAATTGGTCAATATTTAATTAAAATCGGTCGAAAAATAGATAAAACGTTCAGCGACCTATTATTGACTAAAACTTGACGCTTGATTTGAAATGTATATTTTAAACTTTTTTATAAACACGTTTACTAAACGTCGATCTAACGTTTAGAATATCGACTTACATTAGTCAATGTCGTTAACCTTTGATCGACCATAATTAAACATAAACATTATAGATTTAAAATCTGCGCTTTAAATCTTTTAATTTATACGTTTATTAAACGTCAATCAAACGTTTACAATATTGACTAATATAAGTTGTTATTCTAAACGTTTGATCGACGTTTAATAAACGTTTATTATATTATAATATAGCAATATAGCCATTGGTCACAGACTCACATAACAACTTAAGTCACGCGTATTAAATAAGCATAATTAAAACGAAATAAAAATAATTATTAAAGAATTACTTTTTATTGGCTAAATAATTAATTTAAATGTGTTTACAAGATTCACTTCCTTAAAACAACTGAAAGCAAAACGACTGATTAATAAATAATAAACGAGTGTCGGAAGCTAAAAAGTTAAAAATCTCTTATCGCGACAATCTACCTTCCTAAATGCCAACAACTTAATAGAGTCAGATGTTTTAGAAATTATTGATTGCAACATTGACACGGTTAAAAATATGAGTGGCTGATCTCTCGTTATGAAAGTCCTGCAGCAAGAACTTTTTTCGCAAGTTTTATAAACAGTTTAAATTCATTTTGTAAGAGTTAGTATGATAGTGTAGCAGTAGGTATTCATCTTTGCATTAATTAAGAGGTTTAATAAATAAGTTTTTTAATTTTTTTAATTTAGATGCATATTTGCTTAATTTAGTTACATTTGCTAAAGAAAATTGGTTGAACAGAGCTGGTAAAAGCCACTGCATATAATATGGCGCGACTTTCGAAGTTTTTTATGTTTATTTTTGTCAAAAATAAACATGGATGGTACAGGAAATTTTGGAAACTTCCATTCAGAAAATCCTCTATATGTAAAGTTGTTCTGTATAATTCTAATTTTATTTTAAGAATGTACATTTAAAATAGTTTTTTGTGGTTACAAATCAGGTTACGAAATATGACGATCAGGATAAGAATGTAGAAGATGACGTTTCACAAACAGATGCATGATAAAAAAGTTGTATACGGAATTCAAGGAAGATTTTTGATAATACATAAACCAGTGATCCAAAATATTTGTTTATGAGTTTATTAATTTTATAAATAATCTTAATATTAATTTAAACTTTTATTTTCTCCTGAGATTATATTTAAAAAATATTTGATAGAAATTTTTTAATATAATCATTCCACTGCCAAAAGCTTGATCATTTCATTTTTTTTAATTATCGAAACATAAACAAGCACAGTGCACAAACATTTTTTCTCTAAACCCCCACTATATGATAATTTTTTATATAAGTTTATAACTTTATACATAGTTTTATAAAAATAAAAGTATAGTATAAGTAGTATAGTATAAAAGTTTATAAACATATTATAATAGTTATAAAAAATATACAAATTAAGACTAGGTCTTTTATAACTATATCGTATTTATAAATTTCATTACTTTTACAACTATATCGTATTTATAAATTTCACGACCTATATAGCTCTTATTACTTATATAAAGTTAAAAAGTTACAACGTAATTTTAACTTATATTCTGATCTAAACGCTTTATATACGTTATTTAGGCTAGATTTAAATGTATATTAGACAAAATCTAAACGCTTTATTTACCGTATAATAATCCTATAATAGACGTCTAAAATACGTTTGAGTATAGACTTTTTATGGACGTTTGATCTAAACGT
>NC_088929.1:12152500-12172500 GCF_038396675.1 Hydra vulgaris
AGCAAAATAGGATTTTTCTAATGACATTCAAATTATCACTTTTGAAATAAAACTATGAATGCGGAAATGGCTAGTGATTGCTGTTTATAAACCCCCAAATCAGAATTGTGACTATTTCTTCAATCACCTAAAAGGTGATTATATTCTAATTGGCGATTTTAATATGCAACCTTCGGATAAAATAAAAAAGGAATTCCTTCAAAACTATCAATGCACTAATTTAATTAAAGAACCAACTTATTTTAAATTGGTTTATAAACCTTCATGTTTTGATCTTATATTCACTGGTAGAAAGTTGTGCTTTCAACATACGAATACCTTATGTACGGGTGTGAGTGATCATCATCAACTAATATACACAATGCTTAGATCTACGTTTTGTAACTTAGCACCTAAAAAAGTAATATATAGATCGTTTAAAAAATTTTTAAGTGAAAATTTTGCAACAACACTCTATAAAAACCTAAATTCTTATTATGATATAGATACTTTTAATGAAATATTTAGCAAAATTCTAAATTTGTATGCCCCTCTTAAGTCTATAACACTTAGAGGTAATAATAAACCTTTTATAACTAAACACTTACGAAAAGCAATTATGCTTTGCTCAACATTATATAAAAAGTTCCTTAGTGATAAATCTGATATTTTGGCGCTGTACAAAAACCAAAGAAATAGGGTAGTAAAATTAAACTGTAAACTAAAGAAAATTTATTTTGGGCAAATTAACACACTCTCGATTTCATATACATCTCTCTAGAATTTAACTAAACCTTACCTTTCACATAAATCAGGTAACTCTAACGAACGTATCACTTTAGTTGAAAACGGTAACATCTCTGACAACTCTTTATTGACTAATATTTTTTATAAGTATTTCATAAACGTTGCAGTGTCATCTGGTAGTACAGACTCCATACATTCGTCTTTATTCTCTGGCTCTATAGACCCAGTTGATGCAGCTATCAAAAAGCATATTGGTCATCCCAGTATAATAGACATAAAGAAAAAATTTAGGACGTGTTCACATAGTTTCCAGTTCCGTCAAATCACACCTGATGATATTACAAAAATTATAGGGTCTATGAATAATAAAATAAAGACTAGTGGTGATATACCAACTTTTATGTTAAAATCTTATATTGTTCACTTTAAGGATAGTCTTACAGATTGCATAAATAATAGTATCCATGATGGTATATTCCCGTCTTTTCTAAAAGTTGCTGATGTTATTCAATGTTTTAAGAAGAATGACCCAACCGATAAGTCGAATTACCGTCCAATTAGTATTTTACCAGCCCTTTCTAATGTTTTTGACCTAATTTATATGAACAAATCTTGATTTCTATTGAGCCTAGATTTGATAAACTTTTGTGTGGTTTCCGAAAAGGTTATAGTACTCAGCATGCCTTTTTTTTGTTACTTAATAAGTAGCATGATTGTCCTAATAATGGAGGTGTTATTGGATCAATATTATTAGACCTCTCGAAAGCGTACGACTATATCCCGGATAACTTACTAATTGCTAAATTAAACGCCTATGGTTTTTTGAAAGAAAGTTTTAATTTCTTGCTTCCCTATGTTTGTGGCCGTAAACAGAGGGTAAAAGTAGGTCCTTCTGACTCGAATTGGGTGGATATATTATCTAGAGTGCCTCAAGGGTTATTCCTTGGACCTATTTTGTTGAATATCTTTATAAATGATTTGTTTTTATTTATTAAAGATACGGAACTTTGTAATTTTGCTGATGATAACACTATTTATGTTTGTGACTTTAGCTTTAAGAAGGTTATTTTTCGTATGCGAAAAGAAGTAACCAATACCATCAATTGGTTTCAGTTAAACTTGATGGTTGCTAACCCAGACAAGTTCTCATTTTTTTTAGTTGGCATAAAAAACACAAAAAATTTATGGCTAAAAAAAAGGTTATATAAGGTTTTTTGTCTCTCATAAGGTAAACTACTTGGTATAACAAATGATAATGATCTGAAGTTTGGGAAACGCATTAAACAGTTATGCAGTTAAGCTTATGGTAAATGTTTTAATCTTTCACATATAAGAAATTTTTTATCCCGTGATAAATCTATTTCGCTGTTTAATGCTTTTATTTTGTCTAACTTTTCTTATAGTCCTCTAATTTGGATGTTTTGTTTAAAAAAAAGATGACAAACAAATAAATAGAATTCACAAAAATGCTCTAAGTATAGTCTATAAAAGATTTGATTTGTCCCTGAATGAATTATTAAATTTTGATAATAGTCCAACAATCCATCTGAGAAATTTGAGATTTCTTATGATCGAAACTTTTACATCTATTAATCGTCTTAATCCAATATTTATGAGAAACTCTTTTACTATAAAAAACCTTACGTATAAACTCCGTTGTAGCAAAAAACTCATTCTACCTCCTAAAGGCTCAATATACAATGATTTATGCTGGACGTTATATAGGGCCACCTTGCTCTGGAACACTCTAAATAATGACACCATGTTTGCAAAAAGTCTTGAGGTGTTCAAAAAACATATAAAGAATTGGTATTGCAATAATAACGTTTGCAAAATTTGTCGTTTTTGAAATTTTGTTTTATTTTATACTGACTTATATCTTTAGTTAAGATTGTATTACTATAAATATAAATATATATATATATATATATATATATATATATATATATATATATATATATATATATATATATATATATATATATATTTATATGTATATATATATATATATATATATGTATATATATATATATATATAAATATATATATATATATATATATATATATATATATATATATATATATATATATATATTATTGAAACAATTGTAAAGTTTCTTTTTTATTTTTTATTTTTTATTTTGTATGACATAATTGTAATTTTATTTTATGACATTTTTATGTGTGTGTGTACTGTCTATTAAGTTAAATGTGTTGTATTAAATTAGTTATAGTGTCACCCAGTAGGTATGCAACGTTTTATTCACGTTTCAATCACGTGTATTTTAGGTGACTTTGTCCAGGTTACTATTTTACGTGAAAGTTACGTGAAAGTTACGTGCCGAAATATCGCGTCTTGGGGAACTTTTTTTATTCCTAATAAAAACCTGTGATAAGAAATATAATATTATATTTTTTATTATATTATTTATTTTTTTATAATATAGTTTTTATATTCAATTTATTTTTTATAATTATTTTACTTTTATGATGATATATTTATTTTTTATTGCAGTTTAATTAAAATTAAAAAAAAAAAATTGGTCTAAATAATATCTTTTAACGCAATGCATTTAAAACAAAACTTAATAGTACAATATATTTTAGGTTGTAGTATCTAATATCCAAATTACATCAAATTAAGTTGAATAAATTAGTAACAAGCGTTCCTATTTGCCACACAAATAAGATTAAACTCAAATACAAGGTATGCTTTTTTTCTACTTTATGATATAATATTTTAGGCTGGCGAATTTGTCCATTTTGCTTACTTAATTTAGTACAAAATAAGTTATGTTGTAACGAATTTAATATCAAATTTAGTAAGCTACATGGACAAATTATAAGTTCTAGCAGAACTTATTCTTAATTCTTGAGCAATAATAAAGTCTGTAGAACTTCTGCATACATTATTGCTCAAGAGACGATTAGATAAAAACCAAAAATAGATTTTCTTCTATTATTTGGTTTTTATCAACAAGGTTAAAGAATTTATCCAAGATAATATCAATAAACAAATGTTATTTATTATTGATATATGTATATATTATTATATACTTTATCTTTTTGTAATATATGACATCTTGATCTTGTGCTTTACTTGTTAAAAAAGGTTAATACTTATTTATTTCATTTTTTTATATTATTTAAATATTATATGATTAATATATATATTTGAACTGTATTTATGAAATTATTATTGTATATATTATATGACTTTTATTGCTATTGTAATTATGTACAATATAAAACAGGTTATTAACGCGGATTTGTTCAATGTTTTCCCCACAAAAAGATGATTATGATGCGATTGTATTTGAAACTGCATTATACTTATCTTTCAATGTTGACAACCTTCCAATATGTAAAGCAAGTTTCTCTCAAATATAGCATTGCTTTTTTTAAAATTGTTTCATGATTTAGATCAAAGAAATAGCAACACCAGAAAATCTTGTTGCCATAACAGTTGTCGACTCACCATGTAAGACTCGTGTTAAAAAAATATGTGATTTAAGATAATTATTTAATAATCATATTATTATTAAAGTTTTTATTTGTTTCTTTTTAGCTAAATTTGGTTTCATTAGCTATTATTGGAGAAGACATCGACTTTAGATAAAGTTTGATGCATGCTCTTACTCGGTTTCCTTCTTCACGTTTCAATCATGTATATTTTAGGTGACCTCGTCCAGGTTACAATTTTACTTTATTGAAGCATGAAAGTTATGTTGCCAAAATATTGTGTATTTTGGATCTTTATTTGTTCTCTATAAAACCCTATGATTAGAAACTTGGAAAGATATTCTTTATTTTATTTACTATTTTTTTATATTTGAGTTTCAGGGATTATTTTTTTGGGGATATTTCTGGAATACCGGATATTTTTCTGAAATTTATCTTTTTCCAAATATCCGAAAAGTTTTCCATTCATGCAAGTATATATTACTGTCATCAACTTGGCTGAATGCAAAATTAAGAAAAAAATTAGGGGGAAAATATTCTGAATTTTTTCAGGATATTTTCCGCAAACAATTTTCAAATTTTTTTAAATATAATGATTATATGAAATATGTAGTTTATATATTCATTATTGTAATTACTTTTTATTATACTTTTATTGTAATATAATTATTTTGCATTGTTGTTTTACAATAATAAAAAAAGTATCAGGGCATAAGATATCTTATAACACCGCAATGCATTTTTGACAAAAATAAAATGTCACTTATATAACATTTTATCTAAACATATTATATTATTTTATATCTAAGTTTTATCAATTTAAGTTTAATAAATATATTACAAAGCTTAGTTCAAAATCGTGCAACGTTATGGCAGATAATTCTCATATTTTAACATGCAAAAGATCAAACCCTAGTACAAGGTATACTTTTTTTTCTACCCTATTATATAATATTTTAGACTGTCTAATTTGTCGATGTAATTAATTTAATAATAAATAAGTTATTATAACCTATTTAATATTAAATTTATTAAACTTCATGACAAATGATAAGTTCTATATAAAATAGTATCGACTAGGAAGATCCAATCGTATTGTTATGTTATTGCCTAGGAATATCATTCTGTACTAAGACACAATAACCTTTTAACTTTTAGAGTTTGAGAAAATTCATTTTTCCCTCTCTTCGTCTTCTTTTGTGATCGCACCCTGTAGTAAGAATTTGATTTAGTTCATATCTTGTTGGAGAATGCAACTTGATTCTGAGTTGAATTTTCAGCACTCTGTATTTATTGATGACCAAATTTGACAATACTTTATTATACATATTTTTAGTTTTATACTTGATATATTATATGTAATTAGGGGTAAATGAGGCTCCTTAGCCGTGGTGAATGTTTCCACAGCAAAAGGAGCCTCAAGGTGAACATCTCAACATGGGTAAGGAAAATCATAATATAAAATCCCCACTATAATGTTGTGTGGTTATGTGGTGACTATTACATTTTTAAAAATTGTTATAATTTTTCTGTGTGCATTCTAAAATAACATTTAATGTTCAAAACTTTGTAGATTACTCATTTAAAACAACTTCGTGGGCTGTCACCTTTGCATCTAGTGAGTTAATGTATAAACAAGTTAATGCAAAAACAAGTGCAAATATAAGAAGATGGAAAACAAAGAAAATAAGTTATTTAATCAGATGTTATCACATAACGTGAGTTCAGATCTTTTTCTAATTACGCGCATCAGTTATTAAATTTATATATAGATATATATTTATCTATAGATAGATTATAGATATAGATATATATAGATAACAATATTTTCTTCGACTTGTATTTTTTATTTTGTACTTCTTTTTTTTATTTATCTGTTGACGTTTTTGTTGTCTTTTTTTATTAAATCCATATTTATTTTTTAGCAATAAGAGTATAAATTAGAAGGCAAATGACTTTTTTTATTTTTCTAAATTGTATGTAGTACTGTTTTCTTAAAATTATTTAATGATTTAGATAAAAGAAAACAACTAGATAATCTTGTTGCCAAAATGGTTGGCAACTTACCAAGTAAGATTTGTTTTAAAAGTTTTTGATTTAAGATAATTATTAAATAATCATATTATTATTTAAGATTTTATTCGTTTCTTTTCAGCTATATCTGATTTATTAGATAAAGCTTGATGCGTACTCTTATAGGAGAAAATATCGACTGATTCGTTAGATTATGTTTGAAGCGTGCTTTTATGGGAGAATATATCGACTGGTTCGTTAGATTAAGTTTGAAGTGCGCTCTTTGTGGATCGAAGCGTGCTCTTCGTAAGTTGCAGATCTATGACTTCGTACTTATTATTTATTGGATATAAGGAGGATATTTCAACAAAAGTGCAGCTTTTATTGCAAATTCAAAATGTTTATGTCAAGAACTAATATACTGACTAATAAAACCCTGTTATTTAATACGCATTAAATATTTCCTCGACGATGAGTTTTTTTTCTTTACACGAATCCAAACACTTCGTTTTTATAAAGCAGTGTTATTGCTTAAATATTACGTGCCAAAATTAACGTCAAAAGCACGTCTTTTAGACAGTTCATGGGGACCAAAAAGTCTCCTAAATATCACGTGCCAAAAGTAACGTGAAAAACACGTCCATAAATCACGTGAATTGGTCATTTCATTGGTTCCAAAAAGTCACCTAAATGTCACGTGCCAAAATAACGTGAAATTCACGTTTTTGTCACGTCGCTGTGCCTACTTGGCAACTAAAACTATCTTGTAAAAATCAACTTCAAATAAAATTTTTAAATTAAATAAAAAAAAACTATATATTACTTATTTTATATAAAATAAATAACATAATATATGATATTAATATAAATAAAGTATAAATGATTTGGTACCTCAAAAAACGTTCACTTACTTTTAAAATAAAATCAAATATATATGTCATTACAATTCGTTTCGCTATAAAGGATTTCTTATCATTCGTTAATGAATTCCAATAAAATTATAACAAATAGAAATCAATAAAAAGTAATAAGGAAGCTGACATTTATTAAAAAATTGAAAATTTTTATCTTTATTTATTTTTTAATTCTTAGTCACAGCGACGTGACAAAAACATGAACTTCACGTTGTTCTGGCACGTGACAATTAGGTGACTTTTTGGTCCCCATGACATGACTAATTCACGTGATATATGGACGTGTTTTTCACGTTACTTTTGGCACGTGATATTTAGGTTACTTTTTGGTCCCCATAAACTGTCCAAAAGACGTGCTTCAAAAGACGTTAATTTTGCCACGTAATATTTAAGCAATAATTATGATTTATAATTAAAATTATAAGTGTTTGGATTTGTGTAAAAAAAAAAACACATCGTCGAGGAAATATTTAATACGTATTAAATTACATAGTTTTATTAGTCAGTATATAAGTTCTTGACATAAAAATTTTTGATTTGTAATAAAAGCTGCACTTTTGTTAAAATATCCTCCTTATATATATGCAATATATAATAAGTACAAAGCCGTAGATCTGCAACTTACGAAATGCACGCTTCAATCCACAAAGAGCAAACTTTAAACTTATATATCTATTCTCCCTTAAAAGCACGCTTCAAACATAATCTAACGAATCAGTCGATATTTTCTTCTATAAGAGCACGCATCAAACTTTATCTAATGAATCAGATTTAGCTGAAAAGAAACGAATAAAATCTTAAATAATAAGATGATTATTTAACAATTATCTTAAATCACAAACTTTTAAAACAAATCCTACTTTGAGAGTTGCTAACTATTTTGGCAACAAGATTTTCTAGTGTGTTATTTGTTTTCTTTTATCTAAATCATTAATCAATTTTAAGAAAACAATATTACATACAGTGTAAAACAATAAAAAAAGTCATTTGCCTTCTAAATTTATACTCTGATTGCAAAAATAGTAAATAAGTATTTAATAAAAAAAGATGTAACAAAAAAGTGGACAGATGATTAAAAAAAAGAAGTACAAAATAAAAAATACAAGTTTAAAAAAATATTGTTTATCTATATATATCTATATTCAATATCTGTCTATAGATATATCTATGTCTATATCTATATATAAAGTTAATAACTAATGGGCGTGATTAGAAAAAGAGCTGTACTCACCTTATGAGATAACTATGTGATAACATGATAATTTGTTTTCTTTGTTTTCCATCTTATTATATTTGCATCTGTTTCTGCATTAACTTGTTCATACATTAACTCACTAGATGCAAAGGTGTCAGCCCACAAATTTGATTTAAATGAGTAATCTACAAAGTTTTGAACAGCAATAAATGTCATTTTAGAATGCACACAAAAATTAAACAATTTATAAAAATGTAATAGTTATCACATAACCACACAGCATTATAGTGGGGATTTTATATCATGATTTTCCTTGCCCATGGTGAGATGTTCACCTTGAGGCTCCTTTTGCTGTGGAAACATTCACCACGGCTAGGGAGCCTCATTTACCCCTAATTACATATAATATATCAAGTATAAAACTAAAAATGTGTATAATAAAGTATTGTCAAATTTAGTCATCAATAAATACAGAGTGCTGAAAATTCAACTCAGAATCAAGTTGCATTCTCCAACAAGATATGAACTAAATCAAATTCTTACTACAGGGTGCGATCACAAATGAAGACGAAGAGAGGGAAAAATGAATTTTTTCAAACTCTAAAAGTTAAAAGATTATTGTGTCTTACTACAGAATGATATTCCTAGGCAATAACATAACAATACCATTGGATCTTCCTATTCAATAATATTTTATACTGAACTTATCATTTGTCATGTAGCTTAATAAATTTAATATTAAATAAGTTATAATAACTTATTATTATCAAATTAATTACATCGACAAATTAGACAGTCTAAAATAATATACAATATGGTAAAATAATAATTATAAAATTTAAAAAGCATAACTTTCATTGAAAAAAGCATTAAATTTGTGCAAAACGATCTTTGCTACCCTCCATATATCAGAGATGAGCTTTCAAGGTACAGTTTCTCTAAAGACAATGCAAAGCATTCATTTGATCTAATAAAGGAAGTTATTGAAAATTTTAATGGTGATGCGGAAGTTTTTTATCCACAATTTTACAAAGTTGCTGGTCAGAAAGGTTTTATGAAAAATCTTACAAATAAAACTTCAACTCTTGTAGGATATGGCCTTGGGTGATCCTTGTAGGATATGACCTTGCAAATCACATTTTGGCTCACTTGACTTAGTCTAATAATGCCACCTCAGTTTTAGTTATTGATGATGAAATTAAGTTTACAGATAAAGAAAAAAGTTTAATTGAACATTTGGGTGGGTATGTATTTAGTACTTTTTATCGAAGGATAGGTTATTCAAAAAGTTGGCAAACCAGATTTTGTCAAGAAACACTCTCAATTCTGTTGGCTGGAAAAATTGTAGAAAATGATTCTAACTATTTTGATGAGTATAATCATGATACTCATAAAAAACTTACTAGCTTAAAAAATCGAGGCGTTTTTTGGTCTATATCTTCTGATGCTTTGTCACTATGTAAAATAGCAGAAATAGCATTCAGAAAATCAACAAAAATTTTAACTAAAACTATTGACTGCAGCAAAATAACTGCAGAGTTACTTCAAGATGTTGGGGTTTTATCTCACTTCTCAAAACTTTGCAATGTTCCTTCTACTAAAGTACCTAAAGAAATGTCTCTCAATCTTCTAGACAATCTTTTAACTCTTTATATTCGTGTTCGCTCATTTTCCTATTCAAAGGACCATGTAAACTTGCATAAAATCAAGTCTATGATTAAAAGAACAAAATCATTAAGAAAAGAAATCAAGAAAGGAACTTTGAACTCCACTGAATAGTTTAGATAAAAAATAGACATTAAAAAAGGTTATTTTCATAGCCACAAATGTCATTAAAAACATATTCTTGCATAAAAACTATATTGCAGCATGATGGAGAAATGCAATGATTAATAAAGTGAAAACCAAATGAAATTAAGTAAGTTTTTATTTTAAGTATCAAATGTTATACAATTAAAACTAGTTTAATAGTTATTTATTCTTACTATTTTACTAAAAAAATTTTGAAATAAATAATGTTAAGAACTTTATTTTAGCCTCTTCTTTCTTTGTAACACAACTTCAACTTAAGAGTCACTTTTCAGCCTCTTAGAGAATTTTGGGTTAACAATGTACCTTTTGGTGCCCCAATTACCACTTATTATGCAAAGTCTTGAATACTAAAAAATAGACTTGGGAACCTTTCTTGTATATATATATATATATATATATATATATATATATATATATATATATATATATATATATATATATATATATATATATATATATATATATAAATATAATATATATATATATATATATATATATATATATATATATATATATATATATATATATATATATATACAAGATATATATATATATATAAATATAAATATATATATATATATATATATATATATATATATACAAGATATATATATATATATATATATAAATATAAATATATATATATATATATATATATATATATATATACAAGATATATATATATATATATATATATATATATATATATATATATATATATGTATATATAATATATATATATATATAGACAAGATATATATATATATATATAAACATATATATATATATATATATATATATATATATATATATATATATATATATATATATATATATATATATATATGTATACATATATATATATATATATATATATACAAGATATATATATATATATATATATATATATATATTTATATATATACAAGATATATATATATATATATATATATCTATATACATATATATATATATATATATATATATATATATATATATATATATATATATATATATATATATTTATATATAAACACACACACACACCCACACGCAATTATTTTATACATTTAATGCTTTTATAAGGTTTGTGGCTATGAAAATAGCCGTTTTTAATTTCCTTCTTTTGATGAATTTATTTTTTGTTCCAATTTCGGCGTGGTAATTTCTCTTTGGTAAAGGTCTTCGGTTCAGGATTATTATCAAGACTATTAATTCCTATAATTGGTTTGAAAGTGCATTGGTTTCTTATTGTATTGTTATTATACCCAATATCATGTAAAGATGGGTTATCCTTTCTTCTTCCAATGTCTTGTTGTTGGCTAAAATAATTTTCTAATGAATCTTGACATAGCCGTTCATTTAAAACTTATAGGACACCCATATTTTATAAGGTATTTAATTAAATCAATAACTGAGTAAATATTAATATTGATCCCTTCGTATGTTTGCCAAGATTAAAACATATTCCCCCAATCAGCCTTTGTGAAATTTCCAGGTCTTTGATCTATAGACAATTTCCAATCTTATTGAAGTATTTTAAAAAGACTTCAGTCAACCATATTAGCCTTTCATCATTCATCAAATAAAATGGCTTGGAAAATCGTATTTTGATTCCTAAAGCAATCTGTAATCTTTTTCACATTTACACAATCAAAAAAATCATTTAACATCTGACAATACTCAGCAGTTCTAGAGGCTTCAGCAGGACCAAATGCCTTTAAAGCAGTGCTAACAGATGAACTAAGTACTTGAGCTGCTAATCTTACATTCATTTTGGAAAATGGGCTTAACCTAATGTGTTCTAAGGAGAGATTTGGGCAAGTGTGAAGGCCACAGTTTAGATCTTCATAAAATAATTCAGATATGTGGCTCCACAAAATGTGATTATCAGTATTCCACATATATCTTCCTTTACCTGATGCAGAATGAAAAAGGCAATTTCGAGCAGTCTTTATCAAATGTGGAGAATCAGCTATAAAATATATAAAACAATCATCATCAGCAAACTTAGTTTTGATGCGATAGATAAATTTAACATTTTTTATTAATATCTTGTTCTTCTGTCATATGAAAATGCATGCTAAAAAATTTACGATTGCATGAGGCACCATCACTTGTTGTAGCAATTACTTTAAGATTGCATGAAAGCTCTAAAATACTGACAGCCTTTCAAAATAAGGGAAACAATTAAATAGCTCGGATGTTTGTAGTAGCAAAGTTTGCAAAACTATTTTTAAAAGGGTTTACAATACCTCTCACAAGAAAAACAAGGATATGTGTTGCAATTTCATCAGCTTTGTTAAGAGTTGCATAGTTAATATTTGTGTCACCAAGATCAACAAGTCCAATAAGATCACCAGAATACTTATCCCAAACCAAATTTTCCCAAATTTTTATTTCATCAAATAAAAGAGTGATAAACCGTTCTTGCTCAGAAAAATCCTTTACCTTTAAACTTAATTCATTGACAATTTCATGGTTAAATCCTCTTTGTGGTCGGATATAGTTTTTGTAGTCTCTTAAACGCCTTTGACTTGGTAAAATTACAAATCCAGAATCTATTTTTTCATTAAAACGAATTTCCTCATAAGCTGCAGAAGACTTTGCAACAAGACCTAAACAATAGCGAATAATTATTGGGTGATAACGAATTCCATGTTTTGAAGTATTTAAGTATTTTTGCTGCTCATCCCAAAATAGCTTCATAAATGGAGTGACTGTCCGATAAGTTTTTGATATGATTGAAACCAAGTCTTTGTGTAGGTCATCACTTACAGGATTTACTTAATTCTTTTTGCATTTCTTTTATGTTCTCTTCTAGCAATTTATTTTCTAAACGATAACTTTGAAGGGGTTAATTTAACACGTTCTGGTGCAGTTTTAGAAATTGGAGCTCTAAGTTTAGCTGGAATAAGTAATTTATCACTATTTTTTTGAAAAGATATTTTTTCTTGAGACTGAAGACATTGGCATGCCTTAAAAATTTTATCGTTAGTGATAACAACTTTGCATGAAAGACATCGGATATGTTCTGTTTGATTTAAAGGTAAAGAATAACTATTAAATAATTCAAACATTTTAGGTATAACATGAATAAGATATCCATAAGAACTAACTGATTTATTTGTAATACCAGGGCATACCATATATGATAACAAAATTGAAATAAGGTTAAAAATAGTTGTATTAAACATTGATCTTTTTAAATGCAAGTATATTTTAATGATTATCTGGTAGAAGTTATAAAAATATACGAATAGTAAATGAGAGACTATCATCAATGTAAATTTCGTACTTCGGAACAGTGTAAACATCATCCATCTTACTGAATTTTAAAAAAGTTTCACTAGCATTTATATCCCAGTCAAGTTTTTGAAAACTAATACGTTCAACCAATTCCTTAAAAGACTATTATGACTTACTATTAACTGCTTCTTCTGATATAGAAGGAAAAGCTGATCTCTCCAGTGATATAGAAGAAGCTGATCCTCGTGCTTTGGGAATAAGCAAACATGAAGAAGAGCATTGCGATGAAAAGCTTTTAACTGGAAGATTTAATGTAGGTAGTGAACCAGGCTTGAGAGTAGTTTTAATTGGATTGACAATTAACATGTTAGCCTCGTAATGTTTTTCGCAAATAAACAATATTTTTTTTTTTATTTGGGTCTTTAGGCTTTCGTCAATTACTCTATCTTTAGTTATAATGTGTATAAGTTTTTTTTTCCATTCTTTGTTGAAATCATCATCGGTGGATGGTATCTTAAAAAGTGAAACACCTTTATTTCTTCGAGAAGTACCACAACCGAAAATGGAACAATAAGCACCAGGCATTTGCCAATACCAAGGATAAATCAACAACCTTTTTGTAAATATTATTCTTAACGAGTCTTTGTTTACAAATAGTGTGCACTAGTTAGTAGACTGGGTTCTAAAAAAACGCTAACAATAAAATAAACAAAAGCGCTCTTCAACTGGCCAGACTATGTATATTATGACTATGGTAAAACTAAAATGTTTACTGCAGAATTTTGCAATATACATTAATGTTAATTTACAATCAGTTTTTTCTTTTTTACAACTTTTAGACAGGTAATAAAATTGTTTATTAAGTGAGAACAAAAGATAAATGTAAACAATGTACACAAATCAAATAACAAAAGAAACATTAATTGATAAACCAAACAATGTGAATATAAACAAATAAAATTACTATGAATTATTGCGCATTCTTTTGTTAAATGCGCATATTTTCGTTTTTTCGCATATAAATCGTTTTCAATTTAAAGAACTATTAAGAAAAATCAAGGATTTACATCAATTTAAAAAAAAAGAATATATTATTATGAGCACATTAAAAAAAAAAAAAAAAAAAATATTAAGATTTACCTTGAGCTCAAAGCCTTGCTATGAGGGTATCATTTAGGGCTTTCGGTAGTCATACACACACACACACACATATATATATATATATATATATATATATATATATATATATATATATATATATATATATATGTGTGTGTGTGTGTGTGTGTGTGTATGTGTGTGTGTGTGTGTGTGTGTGTGTGTGTGTGTGTGTGTGTGTGTGTGTGTGTGTGTGTGTGTGCAGCATTTTAATATAAATATTTAACTAATTTTTTATTTGAAAAAACAAACATGATATCTTTAGTTAAAAAAGTTTTGTTTGTTTTGCACTAGATTTTTATAAGGCGACTATTATTAGGCAAATAATAAAATATTACAATAGCTTTTCTAGACCAGCGTTTTTTTATCAAGTATGATACGAATAAAGGAGAGTTTGAAAAATAACACCTTTTGTTAACGGAGGAGAATTTAAATCTTTAATAAACAGCGATCGCACTCTTTTTTAAGTAACTTAATAAAGTTACTTTGCTCGCATTCAAGTTTAACATTTACTATACTATCATCATTGTTTTTATTTACAGCTATATCCCTTTTAAGTTGTTATCACTTCTCAATTGTTAAAAAGGATAAAATCAGGTTATATTAAAGTAAGTTGTTTTAATACGACAGCATTTTTTATTACTTTTTTTATATATAATACAATATATATTAGGCAATAGAAATATAAAAAATAAAGTTATAATTTCAATAATATTTAAGAGCTTTTGGTAGTTAAATTTGTTGTTAATACACTTTTTTATGTTTAACTGATTATCATATATAAATACATATAATTCATTCGTATGAATGCAGTGCGCTTTCCTTTTTTGCCTAAATTTCTTTAAAGTACTCGAGCTTTGAGTCAATAACTCATAAAAATTATTAGCTTAATTAACTATAAATATAAGAAGACTAACGTTTTATTTTGAATGTTTGAAGTTTGGCGGCAACCATTTTGGATTAGAATTATTAAATAACTGCAATGGATAATTCTTGAATATATGTTCTCAAGATTTTTAGTATAAATTTTAAATTTAAACAACTAGATTAAACTACTAATACAAACAATGTCAAGAAAACAATAAACAATTGAGAAATTGTAATATTAAAAATAAACTTCAAGAGATAGCTAAGGATGATGAAGACTCAGCGGGCACATAACGTCCGCTGCACGTCTTAAAGACGTTCTCCGAACTTATGACGTCTATGAGACGTTGTACAGACGTATCGCGGACGTCTGTGCCCGCTGGTGTGTAACCTAGTTGCACTCGCACTCTTTTGTTTGCTGCCTGACTTCGTTTAGATAAATTTATGTTAATACAAAAACGTAATGATATTAATTTATAAATATAATTTACCATATTAAGGTAATAAAATAACATAAACTAATGATATAAAAATGTTATAATGGTTATAATAATATTAAATTTTTATTTTCATTGTTTAAAAACTATATTTTGAGTAATGTAGTTAAGATAAAAATTATATTTAGCATACTTAATTAATTTCATAACTGTATATCACCCATAATAACATCTATTTTTATTATAATCTTTTTTCTTTGTTTCGATATTACAAAATGACTGCAAACATATTTGATAATCTGCAGCTAAAACTTCATAAATAATTTATGATTATTTATGAAGATTATAATAATTTGTAACCAGCTATCATGACCCGTAAATTACGGGTCTTGGGAGTCTATTCCACACCGCCCTTTTCAATACTTACTCCTTACTCCAATATTTTTTAGTAAGAGGTAGAAAAGAGGTATAAAAACTTTCAAAAAAATATGAGATGACCTAAATATATGGAACAACGGACTTATTATGACCCGTATAATACTGGTGATGGTTAGTCTTTTCCACACCAACCATTTTAATTTTTCTTTGTTTCAATAATTTTTACAATAGAGAAAAACATAAAAATCTTTGTTTTGAGTTAACGATTATTGGACAAGACTTTATAACTTCTATAAATTTCAATTAAAAAAAAAAACAAAAAAAAAACAGGGTCAGAGCCTATTTTGTTCATTAATAAGTTTCTACTAATTTTTTTTTTCAGATTTGCAGCTTATTAGGACTCTTGCCCCGTTAATTTTAAAGAAAAATCAAGTTTGCATGTAAAATCTTTTTTCTATAAGATAGAAAGTTGTCTCTTTCAACGCGAAACACTTTAACCACTTTGACATGCTATTATATCATTTTTTAACACTGTTTAATAAACAAAAGACTTATTATTTATAAGTAATCATTTAGTAAACTTTATAAAACAGCATATATATGCTATAAATCAAAATTAAGGAGATATGGCAGCAATAAAGTTTTCAAGTAAAAGTAAATCTATAAAATTTGATATGATTTTTAATAGCTTACATATCTTAAAGTTTTCATGTTTCAGAGTGTCTGCCAATATTTTAATATGGATTTCCCTAATCCACTGCCTGTTTTCCCTTCAAAGTTACTAAAACTCAACTTAAGAAAAACCAGACCTTGATTATTTTGGAAAAAACCTCTTTAATAGCAAAAATATAAACAATTATACAACCCGCATTTGAAGTATGAAGATAAATATTTATAAAACTATTTACTGAACAAAATTTTATATTAGGTGTACAATATAAAACTTACTTAAACTACGTAGGTTTAATAAAGATCCCTTTTCCCTGATTTTTTAAAATTTAATCTAATTTCTCTGATTATTACCTGATTTTTTTGCTGATTTCTGAATATCCTGATCTGGCAGACACCCTGTGTTAGATATTTGCATAGACTTTTGTTCACATAGATAAAACACTAATCATTACGGATTGTGGTTATAAAAAAATGCTTAATAGTTTTGTAAGATTAAATTTATTTTTATTTACACATTTATTAACAACTTAACATAACAAAACAATTTTCAATAGTTTTAAATTGTAATTCTATATTGAACAAGCACATTATCTGATTAATCTAAAAAAAGTAACCGAATTGAAATAAGGAAAAAATACACCACATGTATTAACTGGAATTCAATTAATTTATACATAATAACAAAACAAAATATATAAAGAAAAATATGTTTACAAAATAATGTAACTAAATTTGCATTATCAATTAACAATTGATAGATTAACCAACTACATAAATACTAATTATAGATGCCGCGTTTTTTGTTTTTTTTTGCGTTACTCTCTCTCCTCATACTTTACTTTCTACAGGATCCACACTCTATATTAAAATATAGATATATATATTAATATATATATATATATATATATATATTTATATATATATATATATATATATATATATATATATATATATATATATATATACATATATATATATATATATATATATTAAAATATATATACAAATATATTTTAATATATATATTTATATATATATATATATTTTTTAATATATATATATATTTTAATATATATAACAAGTGGAGGGGGGTTAAGCTATTACCCTAAACTTGGGCCCACACCTTATGTGCCTTGTGAGATGTGGGTCCTCTATTTGATCTGCAATATGCTGAAAAAGCTTTGTAAGATAAATAATTATAAATTATTTATGAGTTCAAATCTTTAGGCAATTCTGCATCCTGCAATAAGAAACCACAAGAAAAACACAGGCCATCTAGAACATATTCAAGCAGTTGCCTTTCATATGTTTTAAGTTTTCGTGAAGCATAGATAATTCTCCACATACCACACTCATCACAACACTATTCTTGCCATGTTTCACATGCCACTATTCTTGGCATGTTGTACACTGGCATAGAAACGAAGAGAACCTTTAGCTTTTTTAAGTGAAGGTCTATCAGTTTTAGAAGTTTCTGTCAAATAAACATCCTCAAATGATTTGAAATGATCATCATCTTCATCAAAGGCATAGGAAGTGACGTTGACGGCAACAATAACTTAAAAATTGTTATCTGGTGATACGCGTTACTTTCTAAAATGAAAAAACTAAAAATTATGATATGATAAGAAGTAAAAACATTACCTATTAACACTACAAACCAATTTACCTGTTGCTAATGTTTTTTCTGGAGCATTGTCAAAAATAGCCAAAATCTGGAAAGAAAAAAAAGCATTTATTGCAAAGTCAATTACACAAAATAACAAAAGCATAAAAGCTATCAGTGCAAACAAATTTTGTAATTTGACCAGAAAATAAAACTATTCTTATCTTGATTTCGGCAAATTAATTTCTTTTCAAACTATTAGCTAATGATAAAAGTAGTAAATTTAAAATAATTAAAGTTTACTAAGTTAAAACCATATTTTAACAGTAGACAAAGTGAACATAATAGTTGGTAAAGCACCAAAGTAGAACTAACAAAATAAAATAATAGCCAAATTTAAAATGTTTGTAAAACATATATTTGCAGTTAAACATGAGAAATAACTCTACCATACGACAAAATAAAGACAAAGTTATATAAACAAACAACAAATAAAAGGAATTTAGTAAAATGTTAATTTTTTTATAGGTATGATCCTTTTAATTAAAAACAATAATGTTTTCTTTAACAGACAAGGATACATTAATAAAGAACATACACAGTGAAAAACTAACTTTTAAGTTCTTATATATTGTAAGTACTTATTAGATACCTATGAATACCTAATTCAGCAAAAACTGTTGATTATTATGAAAATTATTAACTGCCATTTAAAGTATTCACAAAATCTTAAATGAAAATATATTATCATGACACGGAAAATCATAAACACTGTCACAGCAGCTCTCAAATCATTTTAATATTTTGCTTGTTCTGCTGACTTTGATGGTGTTAAGTGTAAAAACAAAATGTATAACTATTCAACAAAATATTTTTATAAAAATAACTTAATATTATTTCATATTAATACTGATTTATATTAATATTAGAAGAAATAAAAATTGTTACTTTTTATCAAATTTAATTACAAACATTTACAAACAAAATTTAAAAAATGGATCAATAAAAACAAACATAATAAACTAAAAACATATAAGTATTACTTCTATTTGTAGATGTAGTTAAGTATTTTCCACTGCCTACTCTTACTTCTCCCACTTAACTTTTGGTAAGGGTAATCTCTTACCTTTAATAAACTGAGGAGAAATGTTAGTGTCTATTCCAAATAGGGGACTTTTTTGACGATTGTGACGATTTTGAAATCTGTGTCATTGGCTATGACAGAAAAACACAAACTGTGACTTCACAACTACTTAGAAAATCAAACACATTTTATTTAAATAGACAATAATACTATTATAAATAATTAGATTCATACAAAACATGATTGAATATCTAAATAAAGTAAAAACACTAAAAAACAAATAGCAACTTATATCTAAAAAAAGGTCGTCTTTAGCTTCTATAAAATTAACAGCTTCACGAGGTTTAATTTCAATACATCATCTACAAAACAGAAAATGTTTCATTAACTAAAACATTAAAAAATTAAACTTTAGTAACTTTAAAAA
>NC_088929.1:12177500-12205000 GCF_038396675.1 Hydra vulgaris
GTTTGAAACATCATTATGCAAGTGAATAAGACAGTGTACATTATATGAACAAAAAGAATACCTATACAACTCCCGACTACTTGCAACAAAATAGACCAGTAATTTATGAGCATACTCCAAATGCTCATTTCTGTAATCCTAATTTTCCTTAAGCATAATTCTTATTGCAACAGATAAAGATAAAAAATTAATATAAATTGGTGAACTAACAGTTCCTCTAAGGGCTATTATTCCAGTGTATGTCAAAAACTGTCTGAACTCAGTTGCCTTCCATCTTTGTAGATCGCTTTGCCCACATGGCTGACGTGCAAATTCTGAAGGCATTTTTCCATAATACAATAAAATAGTATCAGTGACTACATTTAACTGACTAGATGATATGCGACAACAACGAGGGCCTTCTTTTAAGTATAGCAATCTTTTAACAACTCCTAAGCAAACTAAATGCATAGAGTCGAAACAAAAATCTTTGACGCATTGAACACTGGAGTGGATTAAAGGACTAACAAGTAACTGATGCCCTGTATAAGCTATTTGCTTAAAATCCTGGTCTATCCTTGGTTTGCAGTCAAGATCATGAAAAACTATTCGATTTTCTATAAGTACTCCATTATCTTTAAATCTTTCACATCCATCATAACCAGTATGACCCTTAATTCCCTTTAGAAACTGACGTGCTGGAGCATCACAAATAAATCCTTTAATATTTACATTAAATTTTGTGCTATTATAGTGTAAACCAAAAACCTCCAAATCACGATACTTGTCTAAAAATTCTTTTAAAAATTCCTTACAACTGTCAGGTTCGGAGCTCCCACAGTAAAGAGCTACAACAAATGGACAGGCAAGTTGAAAAGATGCAAGAATAGGCCAAAGTTTTGTGTTTGATGATTTGAACAATTGTATACCATCTATGTTAATCAATAGATTAATTGTCTTCAAAGAATTAATATCATGAGATGAAAACTCTTCTAACTTGCTTTTTATTGAACTTTTTAAACCTATGTAAAAATAATCACCACCACATTTTTGTTTTAGAGGAACTTTACTAGGTGTGCTATAATAAATGATGATGTACACAATAATTGATATCTTGATATAAGGCTCTTGAATCTTTAGGCATTTTTTTGTGACCATGATTTCTTAATATTAGCAAGATATGATTTGTTGCTGCCTTGTAAGGTGATGTTCACATGCCTAATATAAAAGTTCAGAGGCCAAGTTATCATTATTGTGTACATCATCATTTTCTGACATATAAATGCTATTTAAATCGCTAAAAATAGAAAATGAGGGTGAAACCTCGCCATTTAAATCCAGTCTTGCTTTAATTATTTCAGCTTCTTCTTTAACTATTTTAACTTCTTCTTTATCGGATGGTGAATCCAATAAAATAGTCTCTTCACGAGAGTCGAGACAACAATTAAGAACTTCCACCTGGGTTTCATGGTTTCTTTGCCAGAGTCTTAAATAGTTTGCGTTAGACATTTCATATATATAAATTTTTATTATCTGAATAGATCATTATTAAAATAAACATTAAACTTATATAAGACTTATTTAACTTAATTAAGTTAATTATTAATAATTAATTATTAATAATTAACCTAATTAGGTTAATCAAGTTTTAAAATACTCCAAAAATGTAAAAAATTGGAAAATAACTTAAAATGATAAATAACCTCCAAAATAACCAAACCTAATTCCCGACCAGCTCGAACGGACATTTTTAATTAACTAAGTTAACACATTATTTATAATGCGCTAAATTTGTTTGCAAATATTTTACACGTTTTGAAGACGTCATTTAGACATTACCACTGATCTCAAAATATAACTGGATAGCTGGTTCTATTGTTTTTTCCGAAAAATGTTGAAGCTAAAATTGGCCTCCCAAGATGGCGGCGATTTTAGTTCCTAGCGGTGAAACCGATATACATTTTAAATGGGCTAATAATTAAATAAGCTTATAAATTTGTTAAAAATAAAAGAAAACAAATGAATTTTATAAATATTAGAGAAAAAAAGAAATTATTTTTTTGTATAATTGAATTTATTATTAAATGGCATTTACAAACTTAGTTAAGTCTAAGTCTAAGTATTAAGTATAAGTATTGGGAACTAAAAACTATGAGTCTTATAATTTTTAGTTCCCAATGCTGTATGCTAGAAGGTTAATAACATAACAGTATGATAAATGGCAATCATTTCTACCCTCTATATTCTCTACTACTATATTCTCTATTTTTTGTAGCAAGATGCCATTTTGCACAAATTCTACATGAATTGTTAACTGAGTGCTGTGAGAATACAAAAACTTAGGGGTTCCTTCTAGAATTATATTATACTTGAATTCTATTATTGCATAAACTATTTAAATAAAATATTATTAAGTGTCACTTATACTGGTAAAAAAAAACCAGGTCTGTATTATAGTTATTTATAACAACTTTTAAAATAAATAAAAAGTAAATAATAGTTTCTTATAGTTTGAAGGATAATCACTCAATACAATTGAAGAAACAAATGTATATAAAAATACATTTGTTTGAAAAAAATTTATTTATATCTTTATATAGAAATGTTCAAAACATTTCCTCCTCTTTGAAATATCTCCTTAACTTTAGTTAAATATCCTGTTTACCTGTTAAGTATTATGGTTATATATTACAGCTTGCTGACTTTTTTATATTAATGAACTGTAAATAGCTGTTAAATAATTTTGTAAATATGTTGTTGAATTTATTTGCATAATAGATTGATTATATGACATTAAATTCAAGAAAATGATTTGCTAAAAAATATCATTAGTCTTAAAGAGATTACTGCTACACAAATGATCTTGTATAATCGAAAAACTGATTTCATTGGATATTTGGCAGCAATTAAATCTGCTCAAGGTATTTCTTGACTGGGTTGAAAAAGAAGGTTCACCATTAAATTATTTATTATCATATAAGCTCAGTCAAAACCATCTAGAGCTTTTTTTTGGTGCTGTAAGATCTGCAGAAATGTTTTACAGCAATATCAATTGCCAATTCACATATAAATAACTTTTTATGCAAAGTATCGTTCAATTTTCAAATGAAAACTGCAGCATCAGAGATAAAACTCATGTATATGTTTTAGACGATTCTTTTGGTGATTTTAGTACTAAAATATCTTTTACTGAAATTGAATAAATAAGAAAATATGATTTGTTGGAGAGAGAACCAACAATGAGTGATCACGATAATGCAGATATTCCAAACTGCAACAATCTATTTGAATACAAAAAAACTTTGATCCCATATATTGCTGGATACGTAAATAATATGACTTCAAAAAAAAATATCCTCATTAAATGTCAGAATGTACTAGTACTCCCTTTTTATTTAAAACAAAATAGCTTTTTAAAATTCAAAGACATAGGAGGTTTGATTAAACAAACCATAAGTGTTATATGCAAAGAAACAGAAAGGTGTTTCCAAATTAATTGGTTGTTTTAATAGTTTGCCTCTTTCCGAATGAAATTGGAACTCAAAATGCATTAGCAAGTGCTGCTTTGAGATCAGTCGATTTCTTGAAAATAATAATTGATCTAGCTCCTCATGTTTGACTCAACTATAAGTGATAACAATATATTTTTCTTGTTTTAGCTCCTTTGGCGGTTTGGCTGCCAAATTAACTAGAAATATATATATATATATATATATATATATATATATATATATATATGTATATATATATATATATATATATATATATATATATATATTTATATATATATATATATATATATATATATAATATAAGACACAAATAACTATATAAAAAATTTCTAGAAGGAACCCCTGAGTTGTGTGTACTCACAGAGCTCAGCTAACAGTTCATGCAGCATTTGTAAATTTGTGATATCTATTTAAAAAACTAATTTCATAATAGTTTATTTTAAAAAGATATTTAGCTGCCTACCATGCAGTTATGTTATTAACCTTCTAGCACACAGCATTGGATAGTTAAGAACTAAAAGGTGCATAAATTGTATTATAAACAATATTAAACAAATAATTTATAGTAAAACTAAAATTAAAAGAAAGTAGTTAAATGAAAAATAAACAAAATATGAATAAAATTATTTCAGTTTTTCAAACTTAAAATAATTATTCGAAAATTGTTTGGAAATTGTTAATTTGTATAACTACTAGTTCCTTATTTGTTCTTTACTAATGTTAAATAAACTAATTCTTAATTAAAAAAAACTAAAAATTTTTATCTTATTTAACAACATTTATTTATCTTTAAAAAAGCAAGATATTATACAAACTTATTGTTTAGAATATATTTTGTTAAACAATAGAGAAATTTACGTAAATATGTAATATTGCCTTTTTTTTTAAATTATTGTTATGTAAAACCAAAAATTATATTTGAGGCATGTACATTTCATAATATTTATATATGTAAATGACATATAAGTTCGTAACAAAAATTTCTTCATTTGTAATCAACCGAAACCGTCGCCATCTTGGGAGGCCAAAACTGGCTTCAAAAAATTTGCCGCATACGCTATCCAGTTATATTTTGAGATCAGTGGACGTTGCTACGACGTCTTAATAAAGACGTCCTTACAGGACGTCTTTGAGACGTCTGAATTTAATCGGAAGCGTCGCGACCATATTAAGACGTCCATAGGACGTCTCTTTGACGTCTGTGCCCACTTGGGAGCTACTATGTTCAAATTGTTTCCAGGGACAAAGACCCGGGGAAGGGTTGCATTATACGTACCCACTATTTTGCTGCAAAACCTAACAACTAAATTTTTACTGCTCTCCAAAATAGCTAGATCTTTAAAACTTTCAGTATTTGTATAGTCCCAATAACGTTGTGATGTTGAAAATTAAAACATTATCAGGGCCAACGACACAAGGGCAATAAATACCCTTCCCACACTAACTTTTTTTTTTTATTATAAAGGAAAATATTTTAGAAAAAATCATTGAAAAGAATGTCTTTAAAATTTTTTTTAAATTTACTTATTGTTATTGAGGTAATAAAAGCGAAAGCGCATATAACATAGCACCTCAAAAGTAAAAAAATTGAGAATGACTAAACATAAAATTATTCTCTTTGAGAACAAGTAAGAGATATTTTTAAGCATTTTATTGCATAATTAAGTTTTAGCTTGAAACTTATCAATATCATATAAAAAATAGTATTTTAATTACTTAGTATATTATACATATTTGATTCATAAAATGTAATTAAATATATTTATTATGCCGCGTTTCGTAAGATTTTTCCTATTAAGATTCCATTAAGTTTAGTTTTCCATTTTTTCGATCACTGTTTCGCAAGTTGCGGTGCGAAAGAGTTTCGAAAGAAATTTGGTTTTTTATTATTTTTTCTAAAAATAAAACCTAAAAATGTTCATATGTTGCAATACTGAAAATAAAATTTTATTATAAACATATTAGTATTTTTCACAATTATATCCGTTTGGCCAACAAAATTTTTTATAGACTTCAAAACGTCGCACAGTGGGCCGGATATTAGACATATAGTGGACAAAATTGTTTTGATCTTTTTTTTTTTTACTAAAACCCTTTATATGTCCAAAGAATCACTTTGTATTAAGATATATTTACTTTTATTATAAAACTTAGTTAAATAGTTGCTAATTCTAAAAATTATTTAACAAACTTGATAAAACTTAAAAAACGCGGATTTGCAATTTTTTAGTTTCAAATCCTATAACTTCTTAACATTGTGAACTGAATAACAAACTCTTCTGGTGGAATAAACTAAAAAAAAATTGATGCAACAAACTTTAAAAATAAGAATGCGCACTTCAGAAAAAATGAAAATTTATCACTAGATTTGAAACTCTATTATCGATATTGTATAATAGATTTGAAATATATAAATAAATTTATAGAAATATATAGAGAATATAAATGAATATATAGATTTAAAGCTCTATTATTGATATTATTATATGCCCACGACGTTTTGAATAAGTCTGTAGATTATTTATTATCTTTGTATATAAAAATATGCTTTTTTATTTTTAATCTATTAGCCGCACATTCTGGATGAATAATAACGTTTTTATTATTATAAAGTCTACTGAGTTCTAAAGGTATAATGCAAATTATCAACAGGTACTCTTCATTCGTCATTATTTTCATTTTAACTTACCTGTTTGTAAACACTTTATCCTGTAGCACCATTAAAACCAGCCTTGCATCTAAACGTCAGTTTAGTTAATTCCTTAGCATTATGTTTTTTGTATACCACATAGCTTTTTAAGAGTGTGTTTTAGAAAATCTTTTAGCGGTATTTGTACTGAATAGCCATATATTTGAATGTTCTTGGAATAGCATTTAGCTTTTTAAGATTCTATACTATTATACAAAGGATAAGTGTGGCAGCCGTTTTTTCAGCACCATTTCTTAGAAGCTGGTATGTTGATTTTGATATATCACCATAAGTTATGAATGCTTAAGCTTCATCAAATGAATATATCTAAGCAGGCTTAATGGGTATTTATTTTAAACAATAGAAATTTTTGTGCCAGTTTTGCACTTAAACTTACTTCTTAGTTTCAATTTTGTTGCATGTTGCATATTGCATGTTGCATGTTGAAGTAATTTATGGCTAAATAAAATATTAAAAACATTGTTAAGCTTATTCTTTTTGTTTTGTTACAAGCTTTTTCGAAAGAGCGACATGGTTTCCATGGTTTCCCAACTTCATTAACTAACGATGTAGCATTTAATGTACTGTAGGTGTATTAAAAATCTTGAGCTTGCTAATTTTCATTACTTCTCTCAAAATGAGTATTATCATAGTTTGCAGCTATCAACTTTTTACATTAAAATTTTGTAACTATTTTTCACTCAGAACCCTCTAGTTTAGTATCTGCAGAAACCAGAACAGTTAATTTTGATGAAAAAAATGGTATACCATAAGAACTAGTTTTTTTGTTGTTTAAGTCCGCAAATGTTACCAATTTTATATTATTACTATATAAAAAAACAAAAGAAATGTTAGGTTAACAGTGCAATTTGAATTGAATAAAATAACAAACAAAACAACATGCATTTTTGTTTACGAGAAATAAAAGTTGATTTCAAGCAAATAACATAAGCTACTAGTCATTATTTTAAAATGTTAAAGAATTCTAAAAGGGGAAGTTATAGGGCAATGCATATAGTTCAAATAGGTTGTACACATATTAAATTAACAAGTTCAGGCATTCAATTTAGGTTCTCGTAGGTTCCCTAAATTATGTGACACTTTTTGAACAAAATAAAAGTATTACATGTTAAAAATTTACCACGTTATTTTAAAGTCAGATTATAAGTGAATTATAAAGGCTGATCTTTACTTTATATTTTTTTTCGAAAAGCTTTAGTGTTAAATATTTTAAATATATAAACTAATCCCGTAAGCTCATAAAGTTTCAAAACTTACTGTTTACTATAGCTATTCATAAAAAATGAAAATTTCAGGCTTTTTTTAAAAAAAAAAGTTTTTCATTATACATGAAACCGCAATTAATTTTTGTGGTTTTAAAAGATACTATTATACTCAAAACAATTTTTAAAATTTTAAACGAGAGTATTACAAATATGTTTTGTTATATGGTTTTGAATATAATAAACATTTTTTTAAGGTTTTGTCCACCACCTGGCCCACAGTGCGTCGTTTAGCAAAAGAGCTCATTTTGCAAGTGCGACTTCCTTAAGCGCTACTTTCTTATGTAGCAAAATAGTATTATTTCGTAATTCAACTTGCGAAAGACTACATTTCGTAAGTAGCATTTGCAAAATGAACATCGACAGTTTTTTTTGATTCGTAAAATTTGGTACGAAAAAAAAATACCTGATTCACAATATCTTTCCGAAAGAATTTTATTTTTCCGGAATTGTACGAAATTTTCCGGTCAACAACTCTAATTAATACTAAGTTCAGCAATAATATATAGTGATTACGATTATTTATGAAACTGACGTTATGTAGAAAGCTGAAGTTTTTATAATAGTGACGCTTGCGCAACTAAGTACTTTTTTTTTTTCTTACTTAATCTGTTATTTAGTAAATAGGATTTATTCAACGTTTCCGAACGTTTCATATGAGTATTTTTTAAACTTCAAATCTCTAAATTTTACAGCTGCTTCAATATTTAATCACATGATATATTAAAGGAGCACAACTTTTATAAACATTGTTGAAATGAAGAGCGCAAGGTAATAAAGGGCATAGTCACATTTAAAAGGTTTGGAGAAATTTAATATTGATCATTTATAAAAGTGTTTGTTAATTAGGGAAAAAAATTGTAATAAAAATTATAAAATTTTTTTTAAAATGTAAACTTTAGATACATTAACCAAGAAATATCTTTTTTCAAATTTCAGACTTCTTTACTTTATACTAAGACTTTTATAAATGATCAATATACATTTTCTTAAAACTTTTTAAATGTGACGCTATTTTTTGCCGTGTGTTATTCAAATGTAAAAATTAAATAATGCAAAAATAGAGGTTGACACGTATAGGCTAACTTGAAATGACTCGGCACATTTTAGCAACTCACACAATTTGCTTTATCTTTTTACAAGTACACACCACCTAATATAACTTTTTTTGCAAGTAAAACCATAACACAGTTCATTATTAATATATACATTGAAACTTTACATATAATTTATAATATTTAAATCACTTAAGTGGTATTGTTACAAAATGACACATGTTCACTTTAAAAAAATGATATGATTTACCTTACCCTAACCAACAACTTTGTTACCACAGAAAGCATTCGTTTTGCTTAACATAAGTACTATAAAGTACATAAATCACAGTCATATTATTACACTCCTGCAATGACACAGCAGCTAGTTGGAACTAGATTTGCGACTATTACTTGTTTTCAAAACATCTTTAACAATCTGGATACCAGCAATATAATTTTTATTTTTTCAGCAAGAAGAATAAATTTTTTTATCCAGGGACTAGTGAAAAGTTTTCCAAATATTGCAAGCACAAATATTGCTCAATGTTTTATGGCAGAGTATTACGAAATGCTAATTGTTGTATTATGAAATGCTGATTGTTGTATTACGAAATGCTGATTGTTGAACTGTTTGTAAAGTACTACATTTCACTTTCCAATTGTCAGAAAGTCATTGAATGTATTGCAATGTTTCTTAAAGATGAAACAAAAAATGTGAAAAAAAACGTGAAGATAGCCCGATATCTTAGAAAAATACCTCGTGGCAGTTTTTTTTTAAGTTCAAAACATTAATAAATCCTTGCGGATCACCTTTTGTAAATCTCATCTTTTTTTATTGCTAAAACAACTTTAACTGTCTCAGAAATATTTATCTAAATAATTGGCAAATTTCGATTTTCAGAGACACGCAATGCTGAACAACCTGACAATTCACACAGTAAAATTGTGTTAGCAACTTTGTTTCAAGTCTCTAAGCTTCATTTGTTTTATGTCTTTAAGACTCTAATTTCTGCTCTTAAAATTTTTAAAATACCTTCTTTTCTTTAGGTGCTTTGCCTTAAAACATTTAATTGATAAAGCACCATGCTTTTAGTTTTAGTCTTAAACTAATATAAAAATGTTGGTACTTTTTGCAAGAGCTAATTTTACAGACAGTTTAGACAATCTATTCTTTATTTTTTTATTTTTCAGGGGTTGTATTTTTCTTATGAGCTCTGCCTACCTTTTAAGTTTAATATTTGGGCTTGTGAACATAAAGATAATATAAGAATGTTTTCCAATGTTGACAAGTATCACTTTAATGAAGTATCATATTTTTTAAACTTGTTCGTACCAGGCAACAAATGTTAGAGGAGCATATTAAAAGTACCGTTCCGCCAATAATACATAACATAAAACATAAATTAATGAGCTTCTGTTGAAATTTTAATACCCTTTTAATACAGATATATTAGTCCGCATTATTAGAAATAATAAAATAAGAGATATTAATGATTGCCAAGACAGCATTACAGTCATTTTATTTTTGAAAATTTAATTTGGTTAAAAAATGCTAAAACAATATGCACACATATCTTTTTAAATTTAAAAAAAGAAGATATTTATCTTTAAAGTTAACACACGCTAACACTACAGTCAGGGGAACTATTATTACTTTTTTTGTTTTATAATAATGTTGTTACAGCTTTCACTCTACCATAATACTCTAAAGCACAAACCTTGAAAAACAATGTTGTTTCATCAGAATCAACAGGTTTAGCGACATAGAATTGGGTTAAATTTGATTCCTTTCCTCTTTTTTATGATAGTTAGAAGATAAGTGGTGCTTTCAGGGCCGTTCGGAGGGGAAAAGGGTCACAGGGGCTGTTAAACCCCCTAGGAAATTAATTAGTCTGCGAAATTGGATCTGAAGTTAGCAGTTTGCAAATGCAAGCCAACAAGGACTTTTGTTTTTTAACTTTAAGATCTTGGTTGACAAAAATCTTTTTCTAGGCCTTACTCTGCAAAAAAAAGATACGAACCCCCCCCCCCCACACACACACACACACACACACACCTCTTGTTAAGATCTCTTTGAGACGGCCCTGGGTGCTTTGACAAAATGGGTACCAATTAGTTAACACCTCATCTTAGATTTTTAAAAGTGGCATGTATAAAGATGAATAGTATTTCTTATGGTCAATCATGTTAAATCAAAACTTGCTTTATATAATACTTATATAAAACTTACTTTAAGCTTTTTTATACAAGAAGAAAAGCTAGTTTTATTCTTATTTAGAAAATTTTATATTATCAAAATATAATATTATTTTGAAATTTGTTAAAATCATTTAAATTTAATTTTTAATTTTGGAACTATTTTTTTACTATAAATATTCTTTACAATTTAAAAAAAAAACAGGTATGGCAAATGCTGATCATGATTTACGAGATTCTTTGAAATCTATTTTGGTTTTAAACAAAATTTATGATGATAATGATATATTACTGAACTCCATTCTTGAAAACGGAATAAATGGACTGCACCAAAAGAAGGATGATATTGCACCAAGAGTTTTTAACAGTTTGGAATCGTCAATTAACGATCTGCTAGCAAGCAATGACTGGTGTAAGTTCAAGTATTGCTCTTATATTTTTACAAATATGTAGTCATAAATACGATGTATTTTAAGGTTTAAAAAAATTTAGTTATGTCAAATGTTTTAAATAGTGAGAGGACTTTAAATGATTGTCAACAATCGGTCGATAAATTTTAAGATTATGTTGAAATATGATAAATATATATATATATATATATATATATATATATATATATATATATATATATATATATATATATATATATATATATACATATGTATATATATACATAAATATAGGGTTGAGAATTACAAATGTTTTTTATGTGAGTGAACTGTTATTGATAAGCCTCTATTCCACCGAAACAGTGTTTTGCACTGTTTCGTTTTAATTTTTAAATTTTCTATAAGCTGTATTTATCAGTTGTCAGAAACCTATATAATTGTTTTTGTAAAACATTCAAAATATTTAAAAAAATCACATTCGGAAATGACAAAAAAAAGATTGAGAAAATAGAATCTTTGTCCTAATCAAATGAAACTCACAACCTTTGAAATTGTTTATGATTTAATACATTTCTGATGTTGCCGCATGTCAGGTTCAGGGGCGCACAGAGGGTGGGGGGTGCAAATCGGTTTTCTCCGACCATTGCATTTACGGGCATCATCAGATGACAAAAAAAAATTATCAGTATTCCAAATATGAAATAGAAAACATCCAATAAATAAATAAAATTTGTTTTCTTTGTTACCTTTATTGATCAGATTACAGAGAGATTTTAATCCCTGAACCAGCAGTAGAATATTTTCTTTATCTGGCCTACGCCTGACATCATTTCGGACTTAACAAACAGTCAAGAATCTAAAGTTAAAGATCTCTTACTTTTGTATCCAAATAATCTTAGTGAAGACTAGTTTATTGATGAGTTCCGCCATTTTTTGTCTGTTCGACGCCATCTACTAACAAATGATTGGTCCTTAGATCTTCTGAATAGTAAAGGGATTTGACGGAAATTTCCTCCTGATAAATATCTGTCTTCGTATCTTTCATGCTTCGCCAGTATCTCTAGTTAGAGGCAAGAGATCTTTTAGCAAGTTAGCTCTCACCAAGAAATTTCTAAGAGCCACCATGGGATAGGATTGCCTTAACGACTGTCTTATCATTTCAATCAAAACAGATCTTGAGAAGAAAGTTAATTACAATGTTGTAACTTCCAACTTTGCTGCTAGAAAAGCTTGTAAATTCATGTTATCAGAAACGTCAGAAAAACCTTAAACCAAATCCAGAATTTTTTTTTTTTAAAGAGGAAAAGAATGGATTGTGGCAAAAAAAATTCATAAAGATCATTTGTAAATGGATTAGACAAATTTAGCTCAATCAGAAAGTTCAATGGCAAAAGAACTTATAACCAATCCCAAATCCATCAGGATTTTGATTAAAACGAGCTTAGAAATGATAGTTTTAATAAAAAACAATAATCTGCATCTCTAACAAACAAAAATCAGCCTAAGTATGTTGAGATGCAGAATGATGAAAAAACAGCACGGTGGCCCACAATTAAATTTTATTGGTGAAAAACTATTCCTTTCGTACCACTTATTTTCATTTGGTTAATGAAGATACGCGGAAAGTTTACAGGTTGATTCCATTTTTTTATGAAAGAACAAAAAAGCACTCATTTTGTTTTATCAATATTCGAAGTTAACTTATTACATTTAAACCAAATAGAAATGTTTCATAACTCTTAGTTTGCATTAGAAAAAAAGTTTGTGAATTTGATTATCAGAAAGGAATAAATTAGTATGATCAGCATATATAATGCTTAATAGCCAAGATAATTTATTTAAGAAATTACATTAACCAAAAAAGCAGATGCTCTTAAATTAAATCCTACGGAAAATATATTAGTAAAATTGTTTTGACAATAATATCTTAGGTAACAAATGGTTTTCTGTTTAATAATTGGCTTTTAAACCAATTAATAGGGTCGTCATTTTATTCTTAATGACTGCCCACTCAACATTAAGTTGTCTTAAAGACGTCTAAAAGTTGTCTTAAAGGTGTCTTAAATTTGTCTGAATGAAACACTGTAATACGTCTTTTTGATGATGTCTTTAAGTTGTCTTACATAAAACACCTTAAATCTGTCGTATGTAAGATATCTTAAAGTTGTCTAATTTAATACATCTTTAAAACGTTTTAAACTGGTCTAAAATGAAACATTGCAAGAAATGTTTTGAAGACGTCTTGAAGTTGCCTTATTAAAACGTATTGAAGTCAACTTTGCAAAACGTCTTTGCCTTTAAAAGATTATTTATATATGTTTTTAATAATAATAATAGCAATAATAATAATAACAAATATATATATATATATATATATATATATATATATATATATATATATATATATATATATATATATATATATATATATATACAAGTATACAAGTTAAGGAACTATCTAAATGCGAGAGAAAAAAAGAGACATGATTTACAAAAAAATGTATATTTCACAACATCTACAAAAAAAACTACATAATATTTTTAATAAGATTTTCGTGATGCTGGTGCCTTTTTAAACATCTCCTGAATAAATTGATGGACTGTCTTCTCGGTTTCTTTTGGATATCTCTCTAGGACAAACCCTAATGAGAGAAAACTAATAAAGCAATAATAGGTCTAGAAAATAATTGTTTTTTGGAAAGTAGTTTTAGAAAACACTTACCAATCACACATTTATAAAGGTTAGTTTCTTTAAAACTTCTCTTTCCACCTCATTCCATCCATGTTAAAATTTCTCAAGAATTCCAAAGAAGAACTTGTTTTTTTATTAGCATTATATTTGCCCTAACTTCAAGTCACATGAGAATTGTGATGAAGAAAAATCATTTTATCTGTAAAAACACAAATGTTTACAGAGCTTAACTACTAAACCTTTGGTCTCTTACAGTCTAAATTTTGTTTTTTTAAATAAAAAGTTATATAAAATAAAAATTAATTCTTATTTTCAGTTTTAAAATTAACATTTTATTGGTTTTCGGTCAGACCGCAAACTTAATTATCAAATTAAGAAAATACTTGATTGCACTTAAAAGAACTCTTTTAACTTGATTATTTAAAAGAAATACACATAGATAAATTTTATATATGATATAATATTAAAAAAATAGCACCGTTTTATTAGAGTTACCACTGTTTAGCTCTGGATACTATTTTATAAAATGTATCCAGAACTAAACAATGGTAAAAAAATATTATTCTATGTTATAAGATAAAAAGAAAGAAAAAAGTACTTTTAAAACATTAAGTCAGTTCATCCTGCTACTGGTAACATGTAATCCAGTACAAGCAAGTAATCCAGTACAACTTGCTTCATGTTAAAGTCAGGAAAAGCATCCAGGTAAAAAAAAGCTTTAACTTTTTTATAATGGGATTTAAACAGCTTTGTATACTTAATTTCTCTCTCGTTATAACAAAAGTCACTTGTTTTATATTTTTATAAAGAAACCCAAGAATATAGGAAATAAAGTTAAATTAAAAAAATATATAGGAATAACGTTAAAATAATTGAATATGGAAAAACATCAGAAAACTAAGAATACGTTAAAATAGCACTTTTTTTTTTCCATTCTTAGTCAATGAACAATGCATTCTTAACTTCGCATAATCGTTCGAGTACAGTCATCAATGTTGGCGCTTCCAATTTTACTCAGTCTTTCAATCTTAAAAAAAATTTGATAGCTATTTATTTTGTTATAATATCTTTGGTTTAAAAATGTTATAGTTGTTTTAGTTTTGACGAAAAGTAAAACAGTCACATAACAGTAATGTAAATGCTTTATTAAACAGTCTGCAAGTGAATTTTTAGTTTATTTTTGGGGTATTAATTAGAAGTGTGTTTGTATAAAATAGATATTTTACCAATTTCCTTCTCAATAGTTCTTCAGCCAACTGAATTTCATTTTCATTGAAATCCTCCACACTAGTAATGTTTTCTTTTAACAAAGACATGCTTTCATCTGACTCAATTACTTGATTAAGTCTGGGGTCAAGACAGTCTCTTAAAGACTTGGAACTCTCAAGTATAAATTATAAGTCAATTAGTATATTTTCAGGTGCTTAATACAAGGAGGGGTGGGAATTAAAAAGTTATAAATATTCCTTGAAACAAACTATTTTTATATTGGCGAGCTAATCACTTCAATTTAGTCTCTTTAGCATAGACAACACTGATGAAGAGATAAATTTATCATCTTCACATAGAACTTCATCAATATCTATCATATTCCTTATTAAAGTGATTAAATACAGCAAAAATACTTACTCCCTTGATCCATTGGAAAAACAACATTCCTCTGAGGAGCAGTAGCAGCTCTTGCATGGATAATGTCTAAATTATAATGTGTTAATGTTAAAAGTCAACAAATGTGAGAACAACTTACTTATTTTCACACGCTCTCTCTCTCTCTCTCTCTCTCTCTCTCAATATATATATATATATATATATATATATATATATATATATATATATATATATATATATATATATATATATATATATATATATATTGATTTTAAAAAAAAGACAACGTATAACTATTTTTTAAATATATTTTAGATATAATAACATATTAATGATATTTTGTTAACCTATTGTGGTCAGCATCATCAGGTAATGAAAAAAACATTACAAAACAACATAAAACCAACCGTTTAAAAAAGAAGACATTAAAAAGCGTAAAATATAAAAACCAATCAAATAATATAATAGTGACGTCAGTTAATTTTTGTCAAAATTGGTCCCCAAGTTTTCGTTTTCACATTATCCCTGTCATCTCTATTTAGAACAGTTTGCCCAATACCAATCTCGTGTCGAATTCTTGCTTAATTTGTTTCCAGGGATTCTCTAACTTTTCTTATCCTGTATTCTGGAATGACTGCCAAGGTTGTAGGATTCAGCCAATCAAAAGTACCATAGCATGTTCTAGAATGTTCTGTGGCTCCTGAACTTGACCATTTTTGATTTTTACAGGCTCTTTGGTGTTCCGCACTTCCTGAAACGATTTTCTTTTTGGTCTCACCGATATATATACTTTCGCACAAGCAATTAAGCTCGTAAACACCCGGGCTTGAGTTTGGTGGTAGTTTTGTTTTGTTGTTGCATAGTATGTTATTTAAATTGGAAGGTGAAGTAAATATGACTCTGATGTTTTGTTTTCTAAATAGGTATTCAATGTAGTTCAACAAACTGCTTATTTAATCGCTTAGATGTAGTATTTTTTGAAACGCGGTCCAAGTAGTTTTTGGTTATTTTAAATAAGATTACTTTTGTTAAAGCCATTTTCTAAAAATGTATCTATGAGGAAATCAATTTCTTGTGAGAGGTGCTTTTGGGAGCAGATTTGTTTTGCTCTACAAAGAAACCCTTTAAAGATACCACTAATTATGCTTGGGTTGATGTTAGAGTTTAACTTTATTTGAACATTGGTTATCGTATCCTTACGGCGTATTTGAAATTGATAAAATCGGTTCATTGTATTTGTAATAGATGTATTTAAAAATTTAAGCTGTTTTCTTCCGTTTTCAAGTTCAGCAGTATTTTTTATGGACAGGTTTTGTTCATTTAAAGTTTTAAGAAACAGTTCTTGTTTTCTTTCAAATCGAACTAAGCATGGGTATTGTCTACATATCTTTTGTAAGTTATTGGTCGGAATGAATTAACAAAGGCTATATTAAGGGCTCTTTTTTCTATACTTTGCAAAAATGCTTCAGCCATGATTACCATCAACGATAAACCAATTGGACCTGAATTAGGTAAAACATGGATTTTATCTTCGTATAAAAAGTAACACTTGCTTAGTGAAAGCTCAATTAACTGGTGTATATCTAAAAGAGTTAATTTAGTCCTAGTTTTTAAATCCTCTAGATCATCATTCAATATGCTAATAATAACCGGTGTTATTATTAGCAAAATAGCTTCATCGATTGGTACAGATGGATATAAATTTACTACATTAAATGAAACTTGAATTTAATTAGAGCCTATCTTCCATTCCTTAGCATTGTTGACAAAACTACTTGAATTAATTATTCAAGTTGTATTTTTATTTAATGTTGGTTGATGATGGTATTTGCTGTGATGCTGTGGTACTTTTGATTGGTACTTTTGATTGTGGTACTTTTGATTGGCTGAATCCTAAAACCTTGGCAGTCATTCCAGAATACAGAATAAGAAAAGTTAGAGAATCCCTGGAGATAAGTTAAGCAAGAATTCGACACGAGATAGGTATTGGGCAAATTGTTCTAAATAGTGATGTCAGAGATAATGTTAAAACAAAAACTTGGGGACCAATTTTGACAAAAATTAACTGATTACTATTATATTATTTGATTGGTTTTTATATTTTTGATTTTTAATGTCTTCTTTTTTAACGGTTGGTTTTATGTTGTTTTGTAACGCTTTTTTCATTACCTGATGACGCTGACCACAATAGGTCAACAAAATATCATTAATGTATTATTATATCTAAAATATATTTAAAAAATAGTTATATGTTGCCTTTTTATTAAAATCAATTTATATAGTTATAAACATATTGTATAACAAGAAATGACTTTTAAAGATATATATATATATATATACATATATATATACATATATATATATATATATATATATATATATATATATATATATATATATATATATATATATATATATATATATATATATATATATATATACACATATATATATATATATATATATATTTATATATATATAAATTTTTTTATATAACACACTAAACAGAAGATTTAAAAAAAAATCATTTTAAAACATTGGGTGACAGTATAAGAAACAATACATCTATAAATCTTTCATTCATGTTTTTGCTTTTACTAGAATATTTAATCTGAATTTTCTTTAACTTTCTAAAACAATGCAACACAAGAAAATGCTGCGACAAAGTATTTGGATAAATTGATTGAATTGATTACCTGAAGTGTTTTCTAGAGGAGATTTCTTAGGCATGCATGGAAACTGAGGTGCTAAACAAAGGAAACATTATTAAATGCCATTCTTAATTCTTGTTCATTTAATTTTGTGAGACTTTAAAATAACTTTTGTGAGAAATTAAAATAACATTTTACGAAACTAAATTTTTTTTAAGAATTACGAGTTATTTAACTTTTATCTAATGCTAGAAACAAAAAGCAGGATAAAAAAAATATATACCTCTAGAAAAAGAAGCACCGGTGTTTTCAAATGTTGCTGAATTCTTCAATTGTTGAGCAACATACAACACACCTATAAAATAAAAAAAATTGTGAAAACCTATATATATTCAACATTTTAATAAAATAGACACAGAAATAGCAGTCACAGAAGAATTCACAACATTCAATTTGACCATATGAGACCACATACATACACATTGGATTGAGCCCTCTAGTAGAAGGTTATGCTTGCTAATAGCTTAACATTCCATAATTTAAACAGACAAAATACAGTTTTTGTATTTTGTCTGTTAATGACAAAAGAAAAATGTAAATCATATACAACAGCATTTTAGCATTTTTTAGATGGAGGAGATGCTGCAATATCATGCATTTCTAGGTATTCAAAATCTAAATTGCGAACAAAAAAGTTATTCAAAATACCATTACCATATATTTATGTTTTTACTATAAAATTATTTTTAGTTAGCTGAATTTTCATTAGTGTTCTAAAATGATGCGTACAAGAAAATGCTACTATGAAATATTAGGATAAATTGATTGAATTGATTACCTGAAGTGTTTTCTTGAGAAGACTTCTCAGACATGCATGGAAAATGAGGTGCCAAACAAAAAAAAAAACATGATTAAATAACATTGTTATTTCTTGCTCACTCAATTTTGCAAGACTAGACAGACAGTAATTTTCTAAAAGAAATTAAATTTTTTCCCTATTTACATTTTTTGTATAAGAATTTCAAATTACTTGACTTTATATATAGTGCTAAAAACTTAAAGTAGGATAAAAAAAAATTACCTCTAGAAAAAGAAGCACTGGTGTTTTTAAATGTCACAGACTTTTTCAATTGTTGAGTTGTTGAGAAAACAATTTTTTTGAAAACCTATAATTATTCAAATATTTAAATTACAAAATAGACACAAATATTCACAATATTTAATTAGACCATACAAGACCACATACACTGAAGACTGAGCTCTCTCACTAGATTATGCATGCTTACAGCTAAACATTCCATAATTTAAACAGACACACGTTTTTTAGATGGAGGAGATGCTTCAATACCTTGTGTTTCTAGGCATCCAAAATCTAAATTGCAAAAAGTTAAATTTTGACTTTTTTAACTTTTTAAAAACTATAACTAGCATTACTATAAGTAATCCCAAGTAATAGAACAAATTAGCTTATTTAACTATAAAAGAGTTTAACCAAAAGTTTCAACCGTGTGTCTTTGCTGAAATTTAAATTAAATTTCTTTACGCAATATAATTATATTTCCGCAATTTTATTTTTATCATAAAGTTTAGTAATAAAAGATGGAAAACATAACAATTTTCTTTGAAGACTGATTAATAAAAAAAGTCTGGGTGTCCATTAACTACCTTCCATAAAGAAAACATAAAGATTCTTTAATTATTTGTACAGAAATAGATTTAAAATTTTTATTTTTACTCAGATATTTACTCAGCGTGAATAAATTTAACAAGTTTATTTATCCTGTACATATTTTTTTTCCATAAATAATAACGGTCGCTTACCAACTTTGTCCCTCCCTGTTTTCTTAATTTCCACTATCTGATTATTATCTAATATAAGAGTAAAAAAAATATATATAATAATTATTTATAAAGTAGATAAAAATAAAAACAATGTTACTAACGTTTACAGAATGTTCGTTAGAATTGTTTATTTATGTGTCATTATAATTCTACCAAAAAACGTACTCTCTTCTACCACATTTTCATCAGAATCGGAACTTGTTGCACATGTTGTGTATGCCCAACTTTCACAAGTATCTAAACTGCCTAAAAACAATTTTAGGAAAATTGAGTTGAATATTTGAATTTTTAAGAAAGCCTCTCTTGATTCTATATAATATTGCTATTTAATATAATTAAGTGATTCAATATTATTATTTAATATATTTAAGTTATGCTATATAATAATTTCTGGTAAACATAAAACTTACTTCCTGCATTTAGAAGAACTATAAATCAACATACCTGTGACCTTCCTGTGCACAAGTATCCCATACATCCAATCTTGCTGGGGAATCTGCTTCTTTCTTAAAGCTCGCTCTTTTTTAGCCTTTGGTGGGTATCTAGCAATATTACCCTCAAGCCAACAAAGTGAAATTACATCTTCTTCTTCCAAAAACACTCCATCCTCATTTTTTCTTTTTTAAACAGCTCGAGTATAACCAAGATCATCACTCATTTTATACTGTAATTCTTATAGAGGCAAGAAAAAAATCTATAACTGCACTCTAGGAAGCAGAACATTTTAGATGATACTGACAATCAATACTGGTACAACAAAAGCCAGGATACAAAAGGAAAATAAAACTAGTTGATAAAACAATGTAATAAAATAACACTACAAAAAGAATTTATTTATTTGAATAAGTATATGACAAATTTAAACATATTTATATAATTTAGACAAGATGAATAACAGGATATATTGCATAGCCACTCTTGTATGGTAAACAAACACATTTTCATAGTTAATTTTTATATAAAGTGAATTTAGTAAAATCTTGATTTTTTTCTAGGAAGTAAATTCCTAATAATTTAGAGTCAATTGGATGATCATAAAATGACTTTAAGCAGCTCTTTGCATAAACATCACATTCATAACTGTTATCATTATTTACAAACCTAATAAAAACAAGTTTCCCATCTTCATTTTCTGTACTGGTTTTTAAATTGCCATCATAATTATTTTCTTCACTGATGACTCGCTTTACTTTTTGTGCAGTCGGATTGTTGGCATTCCTTACAACTTTTTTTAGCTTATGCAAATAATTTTCAAATGGAAAACAAGATATTTGTTTTACCGAGCAATCAAAATCTTCTTCACCATCACATATATGCAATAAATTGTGAATGTTATATACAGTATGTTTTACTAAAAATCTTTACAATTGTTCATAAAAATTCTTTACAATTGTTCATAAAATGTTTAAGCAATTCTTTACAGTAAGGTAAAAAGATTTTACGCAGGTTACTATCTGGATGCACCAGAATAAATGCTGAAATTGACAGTGAAAGAAAGTGGTCATAGATAGGTTCAGAAATAATTCCCTTCAAAGAAACTGGTCCAGTGTATAGAAGATATTGTCTGAATTTAGTTGCTTTCCACCTATCAACTTAAAGTAATGATCTTGGCCTTCTAGCAAAATCACTAGGAATGTAATTTCTAAATTCAATTAATCTCTCAGATATCAGCAATATATGTGCTTGTAATAGCCTAGCCATAGGACATTTTCGGAAATAATTCAGGATTCTTTTAACAACCCCAAGACATATCAAATGCATATAATCAAGGCAGAATCCAGAAACACATTTAATACCAGCAGCTATAAGAGGAGACTTATATTTCTGATGTTGCTTATCTGACTGGCAGCTAAAATCTTTATCTTTACTTGCAAATTTCTTGCTACTCATTAAACACTACTTTTCTTTCCCAGGAACCTTTGATAATGCACCTTTCACAGGAATAATATCCAGTATGATCAACAATCCCTTTTAAAAATGATCCTGGTGGGGCATCACAGAGAAAACCTCTAACTTTAACAGTGTGTACAACTGATTTTAATGTTATACCAGATAATTTTAAACAACACAATTCTTTTAAAAAATCATCTAAAAATACATCCAAACTTGATGGTTTCGGTTTCCGTTCTGTGTATATTGCCACAATAAAAATCTTTCCACCACTTCACAAAGAATTGGCCACAATTGAGTATTAGATGATTTAAATAAGTAATATTTCACTTTCGGAACCTGTGAAATTGCTTTTAATACCGGATTCTAATCCAAAATAGTAATATGTATTACCGCATTTTTGAACACACTGAACTTCTTGTGGTACTTTTAAAAGAGTTCCTGCATCTTTGGGTAAATTGTTACCATGTCTTCGAAGTATATTGAGTAAACTATTCATAGCTGCCTGGGAACAATTAAACTTTAGACACCATGACGCAAGGTCTCCTGATAGGTTTTCTTTACTGGTGGATGGATTAAAAGAATTACTGTCACTAGAACTGCCGGACCAATAATCAGGTCAATTTCTCGACTCTACTTCCGTATTTTCTTCCAGAGCTAAAGGACTACAACTCTGACTGCTAGTATGAAAATAATCTATAACTTCTTCCTCTTGAGGTTGTGCACAGTTGACATTTAAACACACATCCCCACTTTCCTCTCAAACTTCTCCTATAACTGATTTATTTAATTTTCTCCAACTCTTCAAATAATCTTTTCATGATGTAGACATATTCTTGAGAACTACATAGAACGAAATATAACATTAAAACGTATTAAAACTTCATTAAAAAATAAAAAATTTTATTTTTTAATTAAGTTTTTATTTCAATACGTTTTTTATTTTATCGGAATTGAAGACGTCTTAAACTTGATGTTCCGAAAGACGTCTTGTTAAGACGTCTTAACCTAGGTGTTTCTAATATAGGGGAAGTTCGTGTACCTAGGGCCTCCATATACCTAGGGCCACCCCAATTTATTTAAAATCTAAGTTATGCTTCTCTCTAGGGAATTAGTTTTTAAAAAAACTATTTATTAATCCTATTTTGATACTCAGAGAGCGCTGCCACGGCAAGTTATAATTAGAAAACGCTTTTTGATGATCTAAAGTAAACTTTTGCTGCTTTTATCGTATATTGTTTTACAATCCTTGAGGAAATGCTTTTCTTTAGGTTCTAGTAGATAATATTGTTTGTTACTTAAGTACTAATGCGATGTTCGATAAGTTTACTCTCAATGCGGATTTGTTAATAGATGACGTTTTGCATGAGGCTATCAAGTCTTGCACCTAGGGCCACATAAACGTCATCTATTAACAAATCCGCATTAGATGCGGATTTGTTAATAGATGACGTTTTGCATGAGGCTATCAAGTCTTGCACCTAGGGCCACATAGTTTGAGAATAGTCCTCCAAAAATAGTGCATTTATTTTACCTTTAACAAAGTCATTAATATCACACTTTTTACCCATAATATCACAACTATGGCAAACTGACAGTGTAAAATAAATCAAAAAATCTTCAAAAATCAAAATATAATAAAAAAAACTATTTGTATCGTAAGGTAATAACGCCGTTTTGTATTGTAAGGTAATAACGCCGCAAATAAACAAAAAGTTAAAAAAAGTTTAAAAAGTGTAGCCTGCCTTAATTTTTTAGCCACTACTGTATATATATATATATATATATATATATACAAAACTTCTGTTTATATTCTTGTACGTGTTTATTTGAGCAACCCTTTGTTCTTTAAACAAGCTTTTTAGATTGATCTGAAAAAGTATTGTATTTGAACGAGGGACACTTATCAAGTACTTAAAATTTAACTGTATCATTTCCTATATGTATTAAAGAATGGACATTGTAAATTATTTGATCCTTAACTTAAAGTTCACCAAATAACTGCACAAAATAAGTTAGTAACTGACAAGCAAAATCAAAATAAATAGTATAAAATTAGAACTGTAACTGAAAGTACTAAAAAGTTTGAATAGATTTTTGGCTAAATCATCCCCTTTGTACAACCGGCCCTGTGTATACTAAAAAAAGTCTTTGATCAGTTGCTTTCCATTTTTTAATATTTTTTTTTTTAATATTTAATTAAGACCTTAGTTTTCTTGAAAATTTTCTTGGAATGTAACGACATATCTGGAACAATCCCCAAGATAAAGTATTGACTATAACACTGATAAACAAATAAAGTTTTATTGTGCAAATCTTGTTAACTAGGTGGTTTTTTAAAACAAATTAAGTATGCTGATTTTAAATATGCAAACCATTTTTCACCATCACGTCAAGTTGTAAAGATATTTGGGTTCAAACCTTTAGTAATTAAGGTAAAGTCCCTAATATTGTCGAAAAAAAAGTTATTCAAAACTATGTCAACCTGGGTCTCAAAAGAAGCGTATTTTCATAAAGATTTTAAAAATGGTATTTGTTTGTAATAAAAATAATTACTTTTTGTATTATTGCTGAGAAACATTTTGTTAAATTTTTTTAAAAAGTCTTTAGCATTTTTTCACATAATTTTTTTGTCGATAAATTTTAAGTAAAAATATTTATCTTTTCTAAAATCTCTATGAAAATACGCTTCTTTTGAGAACCAGGTTGACATACTTTTGAATAACTTTTTTATCGACAATATTAGGGACTTTACCTTAAATACTAAAGATTTAAACCCAAGTATCTTTACAACTTGACGTGATGGTGAAAAATGGTTTGCATATTTGAAATCAGCATATTTAATTTGTTTTAAAAAACCTAGTTAACAAGATATGCACAATAAAATTTTATTTGTTTATCAGTGTAATCTGAGACAATTTACAACATTTGGGCCATTTAACTATAAATTGATGAGTCTTTGCATACCCCTAATCATACTAAATGCATAAAGTCTAAAAAACCTTTGAGTGTTAAATGGAATTAAATTTTTTTGCCATGTCAAAATTTAATTCCATTTAACACACCACTAAGATGTTTCGAATGCTTTTAATGACAAAAATTTGAGTCGATGCTTAAAATTGATGAAATACGTGGGAGTGAAATCTTGCCACACCACTCTCCTTTCTGAACACAACGCTTACATCAGTTATAACCATTTTGAGTTATAACTCTAATACACTTGACAAATGCTCTAGCTGATGCATCACATATGATAACAGCAAGATTGACTTCACACTCAATATTTTAATAGAAGAATTTTAGAAGAATCTTTTAGATCTTTCTTTTTTAGATTTTCATCTTTTAGAAGAATTTTGAACTCTACCAAAAAATTAGGTAGATAATCAAAAATGGAATTAGGTTTTTGGGTACCACTCTTTAAACAAATCTCTAAAAATTTTACTTTTAGCTATTAAGCTGATTGAATCAGCTGAAGCTGATTTGATCAACTTCAGCTTTAATTTGAAGCTAATGAGTTTAAAGCTGAAGCTGAAATATTAGCTGCAACCCCTAACTTACAGACAACATAGTTAATGTGATGTATTGACTTTATCATAATACATGTGTTTTTTTTTATACTTGAATACTTCTTTATTTATTACAAACATGTTTTTTTTTTAATACGTGTTATTATATACATGTTTTTTTTTAATACGTATTTTTTTACAATATTTAATACTTATATTACAATTTTATACTTAATATTAATAAGGAAGTATTGATTTTTGCGGAATATTCTTTAGATAAAAATAATATTTTTTTTTATTTCTCTAAGAGTGGTAATAAACAAGGGTAATAATTACTTCATTACATTTGTCCTCCAAAGTTCATGCAATTTTATCATCCATAAGTCTTTCACTAATTCTAATAAACAAAAGTTACTACCATTATTATAATTATATTTACTTACCTGTCATTACTAATATTTATCAAAAATACATTCTGGTTGTTGAAGTCACTTTTACTCATATCGGTATGCAAATATTGTTAACAGTCAGAATGCACTAAGCAGAAATAGTCTTAAACGTGCTGCAAAAAACAAGATATACATAAGATACATATCATTTAACATCTATGACCTGGAACTTAATACTTTTATCCCAACATTTTATAATTAAGTTATGGAAAACAAAAAGTGTTCAATTTAGTATAACTCAGTTGTAATAAATAAGCATATGATCATGATCTATATAATAACTTTTTTGGTTATCCTTATTTATGTAAAAGTTGTCAAGTTAAATTGAAGTTTTACAAATAAAGTTTGAATGTAAAAGTTCATATCAATAAAAATTTTATCAGTATTGTAAACATAGGTTAAATATTATAAGTATTTACAAGTATAAGTATTGTAAATATAAGCTATTATTAATAATAATAACTTATATATAAATCAATAAATAATTATATATATTATTTTATATATAATAACTATTTTATATATATTATATTACATATAATATATTGATGATATTATTTATAATAATATATAATTACATAAAAATAACTTATATATATATATATATATATATATATATATATATATATATATATATATATATATATATATATATATATATATTAACTTATACATAATATTATGTATATTATGATATTAATGGTAATATTGCAAGGGTACAATTTTAAATTAAAGTCAAAAAATATCAATGAATAAAAGATAAGGTAGATGCATAACAGTAAAGCCATTTTTAGCGTTTATAAGTAAACACCTAATATTTATATTTTACAGTGGATAAACTTTGTTAACATCAGTCATTTTGCTTGCATAAAATATAGAAAAATCAATGGAAAAGAGTGCATCTGTAAAAATAATTTAAAAGCTTTAAATTTCCTAAATATAACCTATCCATCACAACATTCGCCTGCTTTCTATTTTTATATGTTTCTGACTAAACTAATGTTTTGATTAAACTCAACGCAGTTATTACCATCACTAGCAGAAAAAAAAAATTATATTTTGATCATTTTAAAACAGCTAACAGTGTCTCAATGGAATAGTTACTTCATGTTTAATAGTTACTGCAACATATGTTAAACATATATGTTAAACTTTGTAAATCTTTTTTTAAAAAATATAAAAATAATATTTTATAATGGTACCCATCCAACATTGACATACGGGTACCGTACGGGCCCATACGGATCGTCAACTGGGTCCCGTATGGGAAGAACAATGGCATCCCGCCGGATCTTGGCCGCGGTTTCCAAATGGAGCCCAAATGGGTATGCCCTTCGGGTATCCCGTTTGGGTCCCAGTCAAATCCTGTACTTTAAAACCGTAAGGGGCTTATTTGGGATTGCAACTGGACCCATATAGGAAACCCATCAGGAACCCGCCGAATTATGGCCGCGGATTTTCTCTGGAGCCCATATGGGTACGCCCGCCGGGTATCCCGTTATGGTCCCACGAGGTTTACCCATTACAAATCTTAAAAAACTACGTTTAAATGTTTCAAGTTTATAGAAAAAGCAAGTTTATATATAACTTGATTGGTTCATATCAAAAAAATACTTAAAATTACAGCCGAAATTAGGCAAACTTGTAAACGATTTCCTAATCGTGTTTCGAATGCATTTACGGTTATCTTGCAAATTGGAAGCTTTTCAGTTGTTGTTTAAACTACTTCATTGAAAACGTTTTTACACAATATCTTGTTTCAGTATGACCTGTAACA
>NC_088929.1:12207500-12232500 GCF_038396675.1 Hydra vulgaris
ATATATATATATATATAAATTCTTTGGAAAGAATTTATATATATATTTATATATATAAATCCTCTCCAAAGCTTTTCTAAAGTCTGCTGTAATTGCGCAATACTGGTTATGCTCTCATTGACCAATTTCTTATCTATCCAAGCCCAAATTTTCTCGATGGGATTGAGATCTGGAGGATGAGCTGGTCAAGGCATAACAGTAATGTTTTTCCGACCAAGCCACTCTTTAACGGAGATTGCAGTGTGAGCCATAACGCCATTGTGCTGAAAAATCCAAAATTGGATTCGTCGTTGAAAACAACTTTGGCCCAGTTTTCTACAGACCAGTGAAGTCTTTCTCTGTACCACTTTAGTCGTTTTAGGCGATCTGAGACACGCAAAAGTGGTTTTTGAGCAGTGACATAGCAATCTAAGCCTTACTTATTTAGGCACCTTCGCACAGTCCATTTACTAGCACTAACGTTACCAGGCGTATTTGTAAACCCTTCAGCAAGTTCGCGGTAAGAAATTTTAGGGTCTTGCCCAACCTTTCGATAGAGATAACTTTGGTCTCTTGAAGTTAACTTTAAAGACCTACCAAGCTTCGGTAAATCTTTGATATTGTTATAAAGCTCGTGGTTATTTAACGTTGTTTGTACAAATTTAAGCAAAACATTGCACATTTGAGCTATTTCTCGTTGGCTTTTAGTTTTATCTTTTAGCAGACTTACAATTTGCCATCATGCCTTGTCTGAGACAGCTTTTCTGCCCATTTTTGTCTTTTTACTTTACCAAATAATTACCATTGCGAATAACTCAAGATATAAAAATGATAATTTTATTTTATTTTCGCAAGAAGGTTTATATAATTCGAAAGAACTCAACCACCAAATTTTAGATCGCTCAGATAACATTTCCTTGAGATATTTCAACCTAAGTCGTTAAATTTTGGTTGACTCTATATTTTTGCTACATTAGAAATACAGGTATGTTTCAATTAAATTAATAATTACTCAAGACTGGTTAAACTAACGAGTTCCAATTATATACCATTCAGTAGAGAATCAATTAGTTAAGGCATTTAATACGCTTTTAATCGTATTAATTAGTTAGTTTTAAAGTTAAATGTGAAACACAAAAATTTCACACAAACAAAGTAGTGAATCTATATTTATGCAACCCACTGTGTGTACATATATATATATATATGTATATATATATATATATATATATATATATATATATATATATATATATATATATATATATATATATATATATATATATATTTATATATATACACATATATATATATATATATATATATTTATATATATATATATATATATATATATATATATATATATATATATATATATATATATATATATATATATATATATATATATATATATATATACATGTATATGTATATATATACAGGCTTGGACAGGAATGGTGTGCGATTCCGGTGTTTGTTTGACGATGCATATAATTTTCTTTTTGACAATATAACCACGGTTGCTTAGATATTTTAACAATTTGAATTTTGGTTATTTACACGCATTTCAGAAATTTGTTAAAAAAAAGTTAACTAAACTAAATTAAATAATAATATAGCTCATATAGGTAAATTGTTATTTAATTTAATTTTATTAATAGACGAATATAGCTCAACATCGGATTCGGAATATTAAAGTTATTGTACTTATGCCTTCTTAATTGCGTTTTTTTAATCCAAAAACTATGTTATGTATTTGAATTAGTCTTCTTTGTTTATCGTAAGATTAAAATATACTTTAAAAAAATCAAAGCTTTTACATTTATCTTAAAATAGACGTGCTTAGTCCATAAAGGTCGTGCTTAGTCACAAAGAATATAATACCCCGTTCATACTGACGATAAAACACGTTTTAATTGTCGTATTTTAAACGCGTTTTACATTTTACTATTCTCATCAAATTTAAAATTGGTTTTAATTAAAACACGCAACGTTAAAAGTTGTTTTAATAAAACAACGTCGCGAGGTTGTTTTAATTGCGTTTTATTACCCTGAACTGTTTTTAAATGGCGGAGGAAAAAGCTGTTGCTGAAGAAAAAGTTAAATCTAGAAAGAGAGCTAGACATTGGGATGATGAGGAAACAAAAATACTAATTAGTAAATGGTCAGAAGATAATATCCAAGAAAAGTTGAAGTCATGCACAAGGTTTTGTTTTGTTTTTTTCAGTTAAGTTGGATCAATTTGAAATAACTTGTTAAATAAAATCAAACCACTCGTTACTAAATAGTTTAAATAAATCACAAATAGACAAGAAGTGATTACGAATTACATTAATATTGAATAAACAAGGAAATGAATGTTTATAAATTGTACTTTTTACAACAAGATATTTATTTCTCTTTGATAGTTAGCACAATATATATATATATATATATATATATATATATATATATATATATATATATATATATATATATATATATATATATATATATATATATATATATATAACTTCATATTTTTTGGATTTTAGAAAAGGAAAAATTTGGGAGGAAATTTTGCTATTCTTGCAAGCTTCTGGATATGAAGACAGAGATAAAGAGATGTGTAAAACAAGAATTCACACATTGACAAGTGCATATCGCAATTATATTGATAATAAACGAAATACAAGTGGGACTGGTCCTTCCAAAAAACCATCCTGCTTTGATGAAATTGATAAGGTTCTTAGTGACAAACCAACCACATTACCAACTTTTTTGAAAAGTTCCTCAGGCATGAATGTTATTATTGAAAAAACTGCAGAAGTGAATAATTTTAATAATTGTGTTAATGAGTTAGTAAACTGTGAACATATAGACATTGAAACTACTCCGTCAAGTTCTAAATCTGAAGAGTTGGTAAAAAAAGATAATAGTTTTTACTTTAAAAAATCCAAAAAGAAAAAATCAAGAAGTGAGGTAATGTTTGAACAATTAAATGCCACTGTTAATAAATTTATGACCTCTCAGGCTGATATTGATCATAAAATTTTAGAAAGTATTTTAGAAAACCACAAACAAGAAGAATCATGTGTTATATTAAAAGTTCGTCAAGTTGAAGATTTATATTTTATTGAAATAGAACTTTCATTGGCAGATTTGACACTAGAAAAACTTACTTGCACAATAAAAGAGGAATTTTCAGTTCAAGATAATGCATCTTTATTGATTACCAAGTTACCAAATGTACTTATCCGAAATGATAAGGATGTTAAACGTCTTAAAAGTGGGACTGAGATAGAGTTTTTAATTATGATTAAAAAAATGTGAAGCAATTTCTTTGTTTTGTTATTTTTTTCTCAAAATAAAATAAACCATGCCTTTTACAACATTGTTTGAAAAAAATCATTTACAACTAAACAGTTGTAAAATAATGTTTTTTTATGGAATTTCTAATAAACTCAGCTTTATTGTCAAGTTCAATGCAACTGTGGTTTAATATAGGGTTTACTAAGTCAATTTCTGTTTGTTCAATCCATTCATTTAAATACTTTTGCTTTGTCAAAGTACAGAAGTTATGTAGTATACAACATGTTGTAACAATATTGACTGTGTGTTCAACTGTTGTATCTAATCTCTTTAAAAGACATTGAAATCGACCTTTTAATCTTCCAAATCCATTCTCCACCACCACACGACATTTACTAAGAGAAACGTTAAACTTTGCTTCTTCTATACTAAGATTTCCACGATCTGAGTAAGGTTTCATAAGCCAATTTTTAAGGGGATATGCTGAATCACCAAGGATAAGAGGACCAATTTCAATATTATCAATTATTTTAGATAAGTTTGTAGGTAAAAAGGTTCTAGCCAGACACTCTTTATATAAGGGAGAATTTTTAAAAACCCTTGAATCGTGTGATTTGCCAGTCCACCCTACAAAAATATCTCTAAATAAATACTTGCTGTCTACCAATCCCTGTAAAATAATGGAGTGATATTCTTTTCTGTTTATATAGTCCTCTGAATTTTTATGAGGAGCCTTTATTCTTATGTGACATCCATCAACTGCTCCAACTACTTGTGGAAAACCATATAATTTTTCAAAACTTACTATAATCTCCATTGTTTCTTCCCTTGAGGGTAAGGAAATGTATTTCTTCATTAAGTTATCAACAAAATGTTTACAAATTCTGTGAACTATTGTACAAACAGTTGATTTTCCTAAGCCAAATAAATTGGCTATTGTTCGGTAATCTGCAGATCCACTTAAAAAGTAAAGTGTCACAGCTAACTTCATTTCTAAAGGCAAAGATTTACGAAAGTTAGTGCCTTGTATAGGCATAAAAGGTGAAACTTCCTTGCACAGATAATTAAAGGCTGCTTTAGACATTCTTATGTTTTTTATCCAATCATCTTCGTTCCAACAGTTTACCGTTGTTTCGTACCAAAAGCTTTGACTGCGAGGTTTAGTCCAAATTTTTCTGTAAACCGCAAAATTATAAGCAGTAATACAGTTTATCAGTATGTGCTGCAATTGCAGTCTTCTTTTTTTCCTTGATATGTACAATAATACTCGTAACTTCGAGATCAAGTTTTTCTTTGAGAGCGCCATTTTCGAACGTTAATATAAATACTAAAGAACGTTCAATCTGAACGCAAGAAAACTGAAAACATGTTTATTATAAAACTATGTTTACATTAAAACATGTTTATTTAAAACAGAATTTAGTGTGAACAGGGTATAAGTATATTATAAGTAGAAGATCATTAACTCTTTTCCGCGGTTATTTTCATTCAAAAATAAGGCGCTATAAAACTTTTAAAATCTCTTCGCGAGAACAAATAATTTCTAACTTCTAGCTATTAGTTCAACTGAGCGTGACGTCCTTTCTTGTCGACTCCTTGTACAATAAAAAAAAAGTTTAAAATTATATTCTTGGATATTTTAAATACAGTCTACTTAGAGTAATCGTTGCTAGTAACTATTTGATTTATTTGCTAGTAACTATTTTATACGTTACGTATACTATAACTATACGTTGCTAGTAACTATTTGATTTATTTGAAAGCATTTTACAAATCATATTTTATTAATATTATTAAAAAATATCGAACTTATATATTCTTTTCGTAATTTATTCATTTAAAAAACTGTTTCAAAAACAACATATTTGTTTAAAAATATTTTTTAACGTTTACATATAAAGAAAACATGTTTATAAATATATAATTTAAAATAAGTTTAATATTCTTTGGCAACTTAAATAAAATGTCTTAAATAAAAGCAATCTTTAGAAGTAATTTGTTACTTGGTTTAAAAGCCTTCAGGTAAACTTTAACAAAGATCAACTACTCTAAGATTTTTTAACGTCATTCAAAAAAGTTTCGAGATTTGTAATTTCACTTAAAAAATAATTTTTCAAAAACAAAGATTTAAAATAAAAACATAGAATAATACTTTCAAGCGTTTTAAAAAAATACAGTTATATAAATAAAAAAGTTTGATATACGAGTTAAATATAATTTGTAATTATCGTTATTAAAAAGTCTTCACATAATATAAAAGCTTTAAAGAAGATTAACAATCAAATTAGCAATAAAAAGTTATTTCAAACGTCTTTATAAACAATTTCTTATCAACTCATTTCTAATACATTTAATTGTCAAAAGCAACCATGGTTATATTGTTGGAAAAAATTATTATATGCGTGGTCTATATACATATATATATATATATATATATATATATATATATATATATATATATATATATATATATATATATATATATATATATATATAAATTACATATTTTTTTGCAAATACAAACAAGGCTTCTAAAAGAAGATCAAATGATCTTATCGTCAGAAGCCTTTTACAGAACAGAGTACGTAAAGTATTATAAAAACGCCTTTTTACAATAAGAGAACGTAAAAAATTAACATAAAAATATTAAAATAGCACTGAGACAAATAGAAAAAAATTGGCAACAAAATATATAAAATGTATAAAACAAAGATTGAACATACATTTCAAAATTATTATATATCATAAGACAAATTAAAAATATTCTAAGATATTTTCAATAGAGAGAATGAGATCTTTTAATTTAATTTTAAAAACAGAATAAGTTAGGGGTAAGCCGAAGTTAGGCAAAATAATTTTGTTCCAGAGATGAGCTGCACGATAAGTGATACAGAATTGATTGAACTTTGTTCGACAGAGTGGTTTATTTAAATAGTTATTATTCCTCATGTTAAACTTGCTTAGAGGTTTCAAAATAAAAAGGTCTTTAAAAATTAAAGGAGATAAATCATACTTCCACATATAAACAAAAGATAAATTTTTATATACGTTTAGTTTATAAACATTGAGGATTTTCATTTGATTGAAAAATATTGAGGAATTTGAGAACCGATCCGCAAAATTAATTACACGGATCGCATGTTTCTGACGGCGATGGAGACATTGTAACTTACTTTGATCAGTACTACCCCAGGCAATAATTCCATAACTTATATAACTATGAATAAAAGAATAATAAAGTTTAGTTAAATTATTTTTATCTAAATGAGTACGCGCCTTATATAGAATTCCAATACTTTTTGAAACTTTCGAGCAGACATAGTTAATATGATGTTTCCATGTGATGTTCTCGTCAATGAAAACCCCCAGATATTTAGTTACAGAATCTCTTTTTATTTCATTATGGTCAATAAAAATTTTTGGTAAATTTTGGGGTAGAGAACGTTTTTTGGAGAGCGGGTGGAAAAAAATCCATTTTGTTTTGTTTACATTTAATGTTAATTTGTTACTTTTAAACCATTTAGATATGTTTTGAAGTTCTTTGTTCATAACGGAGAATAGTAGGTAGATGTCACTGTTAGATAGAAATAAGTTTATGTCATCAGCAAACATAATACTTAGAAGATTTGATGCTTTATGCAAGTCGTTGATATATATTAAGAACAAAAGAGGGCCTAAGATGGAACCTTGCGGAACACCACAGGAAACATTTAAAAACTGTGTATGATTAAGATCATTACAAGAAACAAATTGTTTTCTGTTGGATAAATAACTTTGAAACCATTTACTAACTCTTTCATTTATTCCGTAATAATTAAGTTTATAAAGTAAAATATCATGATCCACAGTATCAAATGCTTTTGAAAGATCGATAAAAATTCCTAATGTAAATTGAGATTTTTCAAAAGAATTGGAAATCTCACGTACCAACTGAATAATTGCATGCTCGGTTGAGTTATTCTTCTTAAAGCCAAACTGATTGTTGTATAATAAATTATTTAAACTAAAATAATTAAATACTCTATTGAACATGATTCTTTCTAGTATTTTTGAAAATATAGATAAGATAGAAATAGGCCGGTAATTACTAATGTCAGATTTGTCACCACCTTTAAATAGTGGAATAACTTTAGCAATTTTCAATTGATCAGGAAAGACTCCTTGTTCGATTGATGATTTAAAGACTTTAAAAAGAATATATTTTAATTGTTCATAGCAATCTATAATTATGTTACCATTGATTTCGTCCGGTCCAACTGCTTTATTTTTTTTTAGTGTTTTGAAGGCTTTTTCGAACTCATCAAATAGTAACTCTTTAGATAACTCATCCGAGTGAATGCAATTATCCATCGGTACTAGAAAATCTTTAAATGATGTTTCAGTGTTAGGAATTAATTTAGATAATTTAGGGCCAATTTCAACAAAGAATTTGTTAAATTCGTGAGCTATTGTTTGAGAATTAATTATATTATTGTTATCTACTTTGATCATGTGTGGCAGGGAACCTGAGCACGGTTTTGATTTACCGATAATTTCTTTTATTATTTCCCAGGAGCGTTTACAAGTATTTTTGGCTTTATTGAGAATTTTAGAATAGTAATGTTTTTTTAAGTTTTTTCGAACTTTTTCAAAAAGATTTTTGTAGTCTTTGTATATTTTCTCATTGGCGAATGATTTGTTTTTTAGATATTTTATGTATAATTTCTGCTTAACTTTTGATGATTTTATTAAACCTTTGGTAATCCAGGGAGAATTAATGTTTTTTTGATTTAATGTTTTTTCATGTAAAGGAAAATTGGCATCATAAACTGAGTAAAATGTATTAAAAAAATCATCGTAAATTTTGTTTGCGTTATCACTAAAGTCGATGTTCTTCCAATGAAGTAATGATAATTGTGTTTTAAATTGCTCAACATTTTTTTGGTTAAAGTTGCGTAATTTAACTTTTATGTTAGTTTTGGTCATAATTTTAGAGTTGTTTATGATAAAAAAGATAGGGAAGTGGTCAGATATGTCTGTTTTTAAAATACCTTTATTTAAGTCACTGTTAAAAATATCAGTTGTTAGAATGTTATCAATTAGAGTAGCCGATTTAGGAGTTACTCTGGTAGGGCGATTTATTAAAGGAATGGCTCCCATTTCAAAAATAGAATCATAAAATTTTTTAACTTTAGTGTCCGTAAAGTAATGGAAGCAATTCATATTGAAATCCCCTAGAATAAAATTCTTTTTTTTTTCAAGAATGCCTATTTTGAAAAGGTTTTCTTCAAAATACATGCTCATGTTTTCGGCCACACCATTTGGGGGCCTATAGCAACAGCTCAGTAAAATGTTTTGTGATTGATTGTTTAGAATTTCAATAGTTAAAATTTCTTTGTCGCCGTCAGAAACACTCAAATCATTCCTAATATAATGCGCAATATTTTTCTTTACATAAATAAGAACTCCTCCACCGCGTTTATTGATAAGTCTCTCTTGAGAAATTAAATCAAAGTAAGGAAGATTAAAATTTGAAGTAGTTTTTAAATCTTTTTCAGTTATCCAGCTTTCGGTTAAACAAATAATATTAAAAAAATTGTTGGTTTCTTGTAACAAATTGAGAAGATTTTCAAAATTGCGGTTTAGGCTTCTAATATTTATATGAAGAATTCTTAGTTGATCAAACTTATTGCTTTTTGTATAATTATAAAAAAATTCTTCTAATTTGTTAGGATAGTAATAAGAACAATCCGTAATAATGTCATTGAAATAATTAATATCTGGATCAAATTTTTCATCAGATGCTGAAAAATTACAACTAAACGATTTAAAATCATTTGTTACAGACATTTTGATTGCGTTATAAATTAGAAGAACTTTCTTAACACTGTATGTAAAAAAAATTGTAAAAAAAATTATTTTCTATGATCTCTACAAAAAATAGAATCGAACTTGAGAATTGCGTATTTACCTTCTTTTCTCAATTTAATCACTTCATCCCAGAGTTTTTTACGCTTTTCCATTGTTTCCTTTGCAAAGTCTTCGTTAATAAACACACCTGTTCCGCGTAGTTTTTTTGAGTTTAGCAGAATTAACTTTTTATCGTTGAAATTTAAAAGTTTTAAAACAATTGATCGCTCTTTTCCTGACTTTATTGACCCTGATCTGTGCTGATCTGTGTATATATATATACACGCACACAGAGAACAGAATTTAATTGTACATAGTAATTTTTGCATTTTATTTTGTTAAAACTTGCTTTTATCTTGATTAATAATGAAAATAACTGAACCAAATTTTTTTTAATGTATTATGGCTATTTCTTATTTACAATTAATCAGTAAAAATATAAGAAAATGTGTTTGCTATACAATTTTTGGTTTTTTACTTACAGAGGTATAAATTTGCGTGCATAGCAATTAATTGTACAAAACTGTTTTATCATTTGTAAGGCACTCAAAGGTAAATATTTAAATACTACTCAACAAAAACTTGTTGTAGACTTGGTTAAACAAGGAAATACTTATAGAAAAGTAAAAGAACTTGCAAATATTCCATTTAAAACAGTTGGAGCCATTGTAAATAAATACAAACAATATGAAATGTTTGAAACTCGTACTGGACGAGGACAAAAGCTGAAGACAACCTCACGAGATGATAGAGAAATTTTAATAATAATTTAAAAAAACCGGTTTGAAAGTGCAAAAAATATAGCAAATCATCTGAAAAATTTAACAGGAAACACAATTTCACTAACATCATTTAGATATCGCATTCATAAAGCAGGGTTTAGTAGATGTATAGCTAGGAAATAACCGTTTTTAACAAAAAATCATATGAAGAGAAGAACAAACTTTTCAAAAAAGTATTAATTAATGCCAGCATCGTTTTGGAAAAAAATATTATGGTCTGATGAATCCAAGTTTAATTTAAAAAAATCTGATGATGTACAGAGAGTTTGGCGAAAGAGGGGCGAAGCATTTAATTTGAGTTGCACTTGAGGAAGAGAGAAACATGGTGGTGGAAGTGTAATGTTATGGGGTTGTATGGCATGGAATAGTGTTGGTAAACTAGAATTTATTGACGAAACTATGAATGCTGATTTGTATAACAACAATTTGTAAAACAAAAATTTTCTGCTAAAAGTCTTAGATTGGGAAAACAACTTCAACAAGACAATGATCCGAAACATACTGCTAAAAAAACTAAAACCTTTTTTGATGAAAATGGCATAAACGTTTTAGAATGGCCGTCACAGAGCCCAGATTTAAATCCAATAGAGCATTTATGGACTTTATTAGATAAAAAAATAGTAAATAGAGCATTAACAAAAAAAGAAGTTTAAAAGAAAGCTGTTGTTAAATCATGGTCAAATATTGACAATAGGGTCGAATCATTATACTTCAACCAATTTAAAGAAAACTTTGTGGGGCACCATCTTTGATTTTCATAATTGTTACATATTGTTATGTTCATTATGTAGATAGGTTAAATTTGAAATTTTAGACTTCCAAGTACAGCAGTTCAGAAATTATAGCCTTACAAACATGACACAATGGCCCTCCTCGATTTACAAATGGTCAAAACAGACTACTTTAGAACTGCATACAACAGTGCATACTTAATATCTAAATATCTAAATTAATTTCAAAATGAAACCATTATTTTATCATAGGTAATCAGTGGTCTATGTGTGGTCTGCCCCCTCCCCCCTCCCTCCACTCACCAAGGTAAAGGGGAGGGGGAGAGGTTTAGGGTAGCACTAATAACAGGGAAAGAGGGCATCCAACTTTTAGTAATATAATTAACTTTTGTTAATTCCCTTTTAAGACTATTACTTGTATATTTGCTGGAAAACCTCACACACATTTTTGATAGTCACTATCAAAATTTTAATCTTATGGTAAAAGCATGAAAAAATGCAATAAAGATCTAATGGCCTTAACTGGTTATAATGGTTTCATTTTGAAATTAATTTAGATATTTAGATATTAAGTATCTAAATATCTAAATAAATTTAGAGACCTTTATTTAAACCATAATGAAGGTCTTTAAAAAGTTACTGCCCGCTTTATTTGTGCCCCTATCTACTTTAAAGACCAGATCAAGAAGAGGACAACCAACCATATCTTTTTTTCTATTAAGAAATGACTTATAATTAGTTGCACCCTTCACATAGGCCAGTTGGCAGATTAACATTCAACCGTTGATGATTGAAAAATAGAGTTATTTAAAATTGCTGGCACTTTTAATGTGGATTCAACAAGTTTATAATGTTTGCATTTTTAGATAGTTGGGTCTAATGGTCTTATATACTGTTAATCTTAGATCAAAACAATGTGTTAGAAAAATTTACAAGCATCTCAAAATGGCTGAAAATTGGACTTTTTAGGCGAGTGGACATTTTGCTTTTAGATATATTTAAGTTCTAAACTGCAACAAGCTGCCTATATTTGCCCATTTATTGCAGACAATAGTAGCTAATCAGGAAACTTATCTGTAAAGACTTGTGGATGAATAGAATAATCGTTTCATTTTGGCATATTTTAGCAATTTTAAGATTTTTTCTAAAGTTGAGGAGGTCATAATTTTTTTCTAATTTAACACAAGTTAATAAAAACCACTTTTTTAAAGAGAAAACTATCTAGAAAATAGTTCTTAAAAAAACGAGACACTTGTTGAAAGTGAGAAAAAAGTTATGCAGCTCTAAAGTAGTCTGTTTTGATCATTTGTAAATCGAGGGGGGGGGGGGCACTGTGTCATGTTTCTAAGGCTATAATTTCTGAACTGATGTACTTGGAAGTTTGAAATTTTAAATTTAACTTATCTAGATAAATGAACATAACAATATGTAAAAATCAGGAAAATCAGAGATGGTGACTCACAGGCAATTGGTTGAAATATAATGATTTGACCCAATAATTAAATCAAATGTCTCGTAGAATAAATGCCCAAATGCTTGTTAGATGTAATTAAAGCAAAAGGAGGACTAACTAAATATTAAAGTGTATTAATAAAATACAAAAACTTGAAACTATTTCTAAGTTATTTTAATAAACTGGTATTTTTTCTTAGCTTTAACCTACAAAGTTTTTCTTGTACAATAATTTGATGTGCAAGTGTTTTTAACCCCTTCTTTTTGTTTCAAATTCTAAACCAGGTAAATCAAAAGCCTAGAGACAAATTTAACAATTTTTTTGAAGGTTCTTAGCAAATGAATAATTGGAGAAAAAAAAAGATCTATATAATTACTGCATAATACAGTATTTTATTTTAAAATGTTAATTTTGTTGAAAAATTATTTTCAGAGTGTTACCCAGGAATAAAATTTATACCGCGTTTCCATCAGATTGGGAATTTAGGCTGATGTCGGCTCGGCTGGCGATTAAAAAAAAAAAAAAAAGCTCCATCATTTCAAAAGTTTCTTAGATTAATTACAATAACCTTGTATGGCTGTAAATACAGAATTCTTTCTTATTCCTTTACTTTTTTTTTATAAGTATAAAATTTAAATTTGTACAACAGAACTTTTAGATTAGTTTAAATTGCAACAAACAAAAATTGTAAAAACACAGTTGGAATACAAATAAATCACCGTGAATATTTCGTGAAAAAAATTACAAACAATAAATATTCACCAATAGTCTGTAGTCTCAAATAAAAAAATCAAAATATGAGATTTACGTTGTAAACTATCAATTTACAACATAATTCTCATATTTGGATTTTTACGTTTTAACTTGTCGACAAAGTGCTCTAATAAATCGTCGTCAAAACACTCCTTCGGACCTTCTGTTGCAATCATCATCAAGCTTTCTAATGTGCTTTGGCTTAGCTGATTTCGAAGACGGTTTTTAACTATTTTTAATTTTGAAAAAAATCTTTTAACGCAAGCTACACTCAAAGGAAATATAAGGAGTAACTTAGTCAAAAACATACAATTAGCATAAACACTTATCAAAACAGGGTCATTATTAATCACTTTCCATAACTCTTGAGGCGTAAAATTGTTTCTTGACTTAATTAAATTTTTTACTATCTCTTGATCTTTTTCTTTCGATATACGTATATCGAAACTGTTTTCCCATTCTCGGCGTTTATTAAATAACATAATTTTGAAACTTTCAAATTCGGTTTTTGTCTCAGTTTCTGAGATATCTGGAACTTGAACGTGTAATGCTCCAAATTTGTTACTGCTTTTTGGTTTGCCATAGTGAGCTATAAGTTGCTCTAAGCTTACTTCACCATAACTAGAAAGTTGGCTGAGTGTTTTAGGCAATCGTCTTGGGTCAAAAATCGAAAGCGATTGCCAAAATTCCATTTGCGCAAAAGTGTTTTTTAGTTCACTTTTAAAACTATTTACAAAAGATCTAAAAATGTTTAACTCAAATTCACTTAGGTCAAAGTTTTTATTTTTTTTTAATCGGCTTGTGGCTGGTAACGAAAAAATTATTTCATCAGTCGCTGATTTCATTTCAATAAAATTTTTTTCCGTGAAATACTTTCGTCGAGTACCCGAATCTAAATCATTTAAACTATGATTTGCTTGATTGACATAAGTTGGAATGTCGCTGAGACTAATTCCTACTTGCGAACTTTGTAGTGCTAGCACAAGTAGGCGAATCGCTTCAAACACATCTAAGAGCATTAATATTGTTGTAATGTTAGATTGTGAACTCGCTTGTATAAATAGCCCGAGTGCTTCTGCTTCTTTTCGTTCGGTGTAACATGTTAACAAAGCTTGTAAAATTGGTTTATAACCTTTGAACACAACTAAACAAGCTCGATCGTGTGCAAGCCAACGAGTTACACTTGGACACACTGGAACTATGGATTCTAGTTCTCCATAGATTTCCGAGCATTCTTGCAACAAATGCATGGCTAGTATTTAAAAAACTTCCATAGGTTAAGTAAAAAAATATCTACCTCCATAATAGTAGGAAAGTCTTTCAAAATATGTTTAAAACATAACGCAAGTTTGTGACTTGTACACCCAATTCAAACACACAGTGGCACAGCATCTTCAATGTAAGTTTTTAAACCTCCTTTTACACCAGATTTGACGCTTGTTGTGTCCATACAAGCAAAGCGAGCATTTTTAAATGAGATATTGTTAGCTCTAGAAAAATTTTGAATAACATCAAAAACATTTGGAGCTGATAGACTAGAACCGGTGAGCTTACTTAAAGGAACTATCCCTATAAAATGTTCTTTAACGATGCCGTTGTGTTCGAAAGTGGCATGTATAGTTAACTGTTCAATCGAAGTAATGTCAGAAGTTTCATCCGAATAAAAAGAAAAACTGGAGTAAAGGATTTTTAACAAAATCAAAGATAATGTTTATATACTTTGCAATATATTTTGGAGACATATATGTTGCGTTTGCTGGGCCAGACAAAACGTGCGCCTTAACTTCCTTACAACCACACGCAGCAATAAGTTCAATAATGTCTGAAAAATTATGAGTATGTGCCCAGTTTTTCCTTATTAACAAATGCGTGACTCTAAAGAAGGTTTTAATAACGAAGCGAGAGTTACTTGTTTTTAATGCTTCTTTTGCAAGAGTATTTTCACGCAGCATTTTCCAGATACTCGAGTCTTGCTTAGATATTTCATCAAAAGCTTGTTTATTTTTTAAAGCTATAGTATGCCTATGTGTATTTAAGTGATCTTTCGCACGCTCCGAGGGGTGATCTGCAAATTTGCCAGGGTTTTCAATAAATGCACGATTACTTTTTTTTCCAGGGGCAAACGATATGCAAACTTTAGAAAACCAACCTTGTTTTGATGACGAATAAAAAAAATTGGGAAAAAACATCTCATACTTTTCAGTTGTTTTATTTCGTAGGTCATCTACATTTTTGATTGGTATTTGTGCTGGTGTGACTTTGTTTTTTTTTCTTTTTCCAAGAACTGAAGTTAAAGGAACTGCGTATACATTGTTTTCGCTTTCAGCTAATGTAGACTGATGAGGACTTTTACTTATTGCTGATGTAGGCTGAAGAGGACTTTCATTTACTACTGATTTAGACTGATGAGGACTTTCACTTACTGATGACGTAGACTGATGAGGACTTTCACTTACTGCTGATGTAGGCTGAAGAGGACTTTCATTTACTACTGATTTAGACTGATGAGGACTTTCACTTACTGATGACGTAGACTGATGAGGACTTTCACTTACTGCTGATGTAGGTTGAAGAGGACTTTCATTTACTACTGATTTAGACTGATGAGGACTTTTACTTACTGATGATGTAGACTGATGAGGACGTTCGCTAACAATAGATGCAGGCTGATGAGGACTTTTGCTTACTACTGATTTCCATTGTTAACTATAGTTTTGCACACTTATTGTTTCTTTATGTTTCTCAAATAACGTTACAATATTTTTTGATTGAATTTTGTCATATTTTTTTTTAAATAGTATTTTCCATTATTTGAAGGCATTTTTGTTGTCGCTTTTATTTTATTGACTTAAATCGAAATTACTAATAGAACGTCAAAGATTTCAAGAATATCAAGGTCTTTGAAGCGAAACGTTTTTCAATAGAATGGAAATTTGTTCGAATAGAATGGATAAAAAGTTAAAAAAATTTGCGTTGTTAAAAAAGGTTTCGTTACTTTAGTCAAATAAAACGTCTATATTTTATGAGTAAATTTTTTGGTCAAATAAAATGTTTGTAAGAAAAACTTTCACTGTATTTTACAATTAAATTCAATAAACAACTACGGCCGGGGGAGATTCGCAAGTAAATCATAGCGACAAATTTCTCTAAGTTGTAACTTTGAGTAAAATGTGTAAATTTAAAAAAAAATTGATTTTTGTATTTGTTAATTTTGTTTTAGTAAATTAAACTTTATGTTTATTAAAATTTTTGATTTGTAAATTTAAAAAAAAATTGTAAAAACTTATGTAAATGTGGTATTCTTTTTTTGTTTTACGCAAATAATTTATAACATTTACAAACACAAATGATTTAACTTAATTAATAATAAAATGCTTACACTAAAATGTTTTACCAGCAAATTTAATTTACTAACAGAATTTTTAATTACCTTAATGAAAACTTTTTATTCTTTTATTTAATGAAATTTTGAAATGACATTTACATCCACCAAAGTCATTTTTTTAATAATTACTGTGCTAAAATCTTTGTTATATTCTTAACTAAAGATAAACAGCATTCGTTAGTTTAAAATTTTTGTATTGTAAATAAAAAGTCTAAAATAAAAACACGAATTAAAAAACAAAGTAACAAGCGAAATAAAAAATCCAAAGAACAACTGACGTCGTCAATTAAAAAATACAGTTTTTATTTTATTTTTGAAGAAATGCCGCGCTTTTTGAATGACTTTGAATTGAATGACTTCCTTTGCTTTTTCTTTAGTAAAGAAAGTAATTGTTTTCATTCAACTAAATTGTTTTCTTCATTTACTAAGTATTTCTACATTTCTTGCGTAACACTTAAAATCTAAGTCTGTTAATAACAGGATTAAAGGTTGTTTTTTTAATAATTTTTTGAACTTTGGGAAATTTAAAAAAATTGGGAATTCCGCGTTATACGCGGTGCCATCAGGCTAGTTAACGCTCTGATTTTGTATGATTAAATTCTGTTCTCACTGTATATATCAGTGGCGGAACTTAATATATACAGTTTAAAAGTGGAACAGTTAAAAACAATAAACAACTACACCTGATTAAACTTTATAAGTGTTATTAAAGAACACATTTAGAATTAATATAAGGTATAGTGGCAAAGTATCTGATGTTTAATTTTAATTTATAAGAGTTATTGTTTTTTTAGATCATAAAAACAAATTAAAGGAATATGCTTACACAATAGCAGCATAGAAGGAGGATGAAATAGATCAGTGTTTTATAAGTGTTTCTAAAGGTGTCTTTAAAGTAATGTTGATGGTGTAATTACATTGTGTTATTGTTTTAATGTTTATAATTTATTTTCAATATCAAATGTAAATTGAAAATACAATAAGAAAAATAAATTATATAAGTACTATTTTTTAGAGTTACCTGATTTTCCTTTGCTTCCACCTGTTTTTAAATCCATATAAAAAAAATCATTAAAGAAATTCTATGACTTTAAATTGTCTCCTGGATCTACTTTTTTTTAAAACTTAAATCTTATTCTGTTATTCAACTTGCAACATCTGCAAACTACAACATTTTTGTAATCTTATTTTTAACTTTGCCTAACACTATTTTACTATTACATACAAAGGAAAAACCAACTATCAAACCAGCGTATCAGCTTTGCAATTTGTTTTTGAGTAGTTAAAAGCAAACGGTATGCTATATAAAGATTGAGAAATACATCAATACAATCGGTGTTAACAATCCAATTTAATACATGGAGAGAAGTCACTGTATTGTCACTTTCTGCCTTGTCTTTTTTATAAGAAAAATATTTTTCTTTTTCTTATCAGAATAAACATTTTTAACAAAATAGCTATGTTTTTTTTTTCATTCTTGAATATAGTAAAGTTGTTTAGTAGGTTTTTTACAAAATTAATTAGTAAAAGTAACACACTTCTTGGCGTATGCAAATCGAATTAAATTTTTAATAAAATTTAACTGCATTAAGTTTTCGATGTATGTGATGCCAAATTACAACTTTAATTGCACTCTCGTGTTGTGATCTTGTTTAGTAAATGCATAGTCATAAGAAATAGATAGTCTGGCCACTTGCGGTATTCCTTTGATCAACTCTTTGTTATCAATTTTTTAGTGTCCAGTCCGCCGCAGAGTGCACAAAATTTATTTTCGTCGATTGTTTTTCCACGAACTGCTTGTTTAAATTGCATCTTCTTCATCCAATTCTTTAAATGCCTGGTGCTAATTGTTCTATTTATGGATGCAGTACTTCAGGGAGGCATAAGGGAGTTTCAATATTTAAAATTCCTGCATCTAACGATAGTTTTAATACTTCTTGGAGGAAAAATCTAATAGCCATTATTCTTAAAGATCGTATTCAAGAGATGAATTTGAAGGCTCAAATAGAAAGTAAGAATCTGTTTATTTGTGAAAAGCATTATCTTCCAGAAATGATACTTCATAACGATAACAGAAAGTCACTAAAACCTGGATCATTACCGACTATTTGTCTACCAAAAAAAAGTTTTATATCATCAATACCTATACAAAGGGAATCTGCATCTTCAATCGTTGCTAAAAGAGATGCTTCTATGATTTCAAATAGTATTATTACTTTTAAACCCATATATAAATCATACGAAGAGTTCCTTAATCGTATTAGCAAGGTAAAGATTTGTGACTGGACAGTGAGTGTGAGTCCTGTTGTGGCAGAATTTAAACTTTATGACACAATCCACTTATGTCCTCTATATGAAATATATGTTGATGATAGTCTTGCTTTTACCATTCGTGTATATTCTTGGCTTATTCCAGATGATCATTTAATATATAGAAAATATAAAAGGTCAATGCAACATATTTCAGCTTCAAATCTTATTTCTGTTGTTACTTCATTTAGCCTGTGTTCTGGAATAACTGATATATTCACATTAAAGTCAAATCTGTATATTAAACATTGTATTTCAAAAAAGTTTGATTTATTTTCATCTAGGAATGAGTTTCCCTTAAATCAGACAGAGTATTTTCGATCTCAGTCATGTATTATGCTGATTGAGTTAGTGTTATGCTGTTCTCAATGCAAAAGCATTGAAAAAAAAGAAATCATAAGTTTGAAAAAAAATGTTGTTAATGCTTGTATCCCTGCTAAATTAAATGCACCAATTAAATTTACATCTCCAGATCGTCTGAAGCTTACATTACAGAGTGTTCGTCTGGAAAATAAAGAATTAAAAAAGGAATTAGCTTTGATGAAGCAGGAGATTGAAAATTCATCACTAGCTATAAGTAAAAGTATTGAAAGTGATTTAGTTCAAATAATAGCAGGAGCTGATAAAAGCAAGATTTCTCCATTTATGAGCCTGTTTTGGGAAGAGCAGCAAAAATATTTAAAAAGCTCAAAACAAGGGATTCGCTATCATCCAGCAATAATACGTTACTGTTTGGGATTAGCTGCAAAATCACCAGCTGCTTATGAAGCAGTACGATTAAATGAGAAAAATAATTCTGGTTTCTTAGTTTTACCAAGTCGTAGGCGATTGCGTGACTATAAAAATTATGTGAAGCCAAAGTTAGGATTTAATGAAAATATAATCAAAGAATTAAAAGATAAAGTCGAACATTTTTCAGCTCAAGAAAAGTTTATTGTCCTAGTTTTTGATGAAAATTCAAGAAAATCTTGTTTGGGACAAACATTCTGGAGAATTAATTGGTTATGTTGATTTAGGCGATCCTATTGTTAATTTTGCAACATTACAACAGGCAGACAAACTTGCTTCTCGTGTATTAGTTTTCTTAATAAGAAGTATTGTAAATCCTTTCAAATACAGCTTTGCAAACTTTGCAACTATAAATATTACATCAGTGCAATTATTTTCTCTATTTTGGAAAGCTGTTAGCATTTTAGAAATCTCAGTTGGTTTAAAAGTAGTAGCAGTTACTTGTGATGGAGCATCATCGAATAGAAAATTTTTTAAAATGCATTTTAATCTGACTGAGAAAGAAGATAATAATGGTGATGTTGATGTGACTTACCGCACCGATAATTTATTTGCTGATGATGGCGATAAAAGGTTTATATATTTTATTTGTGATGTCCCTCATTTAATTAAAACAGTAAGGAACAGCCTTTCTCATTCTGGAGCTGGTAAAAGCAATCGTTACATGTGGAATCAGGGTCAACATGTTTTATGGTCTCATATAACTGATTTGTTTTATGAAGATTTAAAATGTCAATTGCATGCATGTCCAAAGCTAACTGTTGAGCACATCAAAATAACTCCATTTTCAACTCTGAATGTTTGTTTAGCTGCACAAGTTTTAAGTAATTCATGTAGTACTACATTAGAAATCTATGCACCATCTGATACTGCTGGAACTGCACAGTTTTGCAAATATTTTAATGATTTTTTTGATTGCTTAAATGTTCGTAATACAAATGATTATATATTAAAACGCAACTCATTTTTGAAACCATTTTCTGATACTAATGATGTTCGATTTACATGGCTAAAAGAAAGTTTTTTAAAATACCTTTCTGATTGGCTTTTTTCTATTGAATCGAGACCCGGAAATTTTTCAAAAAGTGATAGAAGTAATATGTTTATTACTTGGCAAACCCATGATGGTATAAAATCACAGTTAATTCTGTTATTGAACTTGTCAAATTTTTAATTAATAACAATGTAAGTTATGTATTAACTGAAAGGTTTTGTCAAGATCATTTAGAAAATTACTTTGGACAACAACGGTCAATTGGTAGAAGAAAAGATAATCCTTCCTTGTTTGATTTTGGATTCAATGATAATACTATTCGAAATCAACATATATTTCACCCAATTGCAGTTAACTGTCTGAATGAATCAAACAAAATGTCAATGGAGGAGAGTATGACACGTATACCACGCAGAAAATGGACTTACTCTGAAAAATCTGTTGATAAAAAAAGTTAATTTTTTAAGTGATTTTATAAAAAAAAAACTCTTATGTCTCCTTGTACTGCTGAAAACAAATAAATGAATTTGCATAAAAACGGCTATTTTCATAGCCACAAATCTTTTTAAAAACATTAAATGGCATAAAATATTGATAAGTTAATTGAGAAATTCGTTGTTATAATAATAAATAGAAAATTTTATTTTGCAGACTTGTTTTTTTGTTTGTTTTACTTTTGTTACAATGTAAACAAGCACCAATGATGCTTTTTATAGAACCTTTAAGGATATTATTTAAATATTAGGATTTTTATAGAGCCTCTGATAACAATAAAATTGTATTTGGGACCTAACGTGTAATCAGGGGTGATACTGGGTGATTTTCTTAAGGCTCGTCTATTTTTCATAGGTACCACTGGATATATAAAAAAATGTATTTTTCCTAAAAACTGTCATTAGGACACTAATTTTAAAAAACATTTGATTACCTTATGTACCTAATGTATTAGATTATTAGTTCATCAAATTTGGTTTAGGGACCTCTAAAATTTGAAAAAAACTCCCTAAATTTGTTGTCCCTTTCTCTTAATGGGTGCACGGGGGAGCCTTTATATGTGTAGTGGTTAGATCGCTTGCATTAGAAGCAATAGATCAGTGGTTTAATGTCTGCTCTTAGCATATTTACATCATCTTTAAAGTAAGAAATCTTAACAAAGACCTTTATTTGACACCTATTTACTTGGGTGTATGGTGTCGTAATTTAAGCTTGACTTGATTAAGCTCAGAGCGTTGCTATATATATATATATATATATATATATATATATATATATATATATATATATATATATATATATATATATATATATATATATATATATATATATATATATTTATATATCTATATATATATGTCAAATAGCTAATACAAGAGAGGACTAGAATTTTTTTTCATATATAAAGTATTTTTTAATATAAATTCTAAATTTTTTGAATGTTTGTTTTCTGGTTTTGATATTTTTAGCCATAATTTCATTTAAAGTTTTAATTTTCACGAGTTTGAGTATGGTAACATTGTATATATATATATACAGCTATGCTCAAATGTATGGAGCACCCCTATATTTTATTTAAAATTCAAAAGTAATGAACAAATAGTAAATGTGAATGTGTTTATTTGATACAAATTATTTCAATTCAACAATATTATTTAATATAATTAATATTTTGTAGCACCTCCCTTTGCCTTGATCACCGCACGTAGTCTTTTGGGCATGCTGTCCACAAGATCCTTACATACATTCGCTGGTATTTTTTCCCATTCATCCAGAATTTTCGCTTTAAATTCTTCTTTGGATTTACATCTGTAAATTGACAACTTCCTCTTCAAAATAGACCACAAATTTTCTATGGGTGACAAATCTGGAGACTGGGGGGGGCCATGTAATGAGGGGAACTTCATTTGTTGAAAACCAGTCCAAACTTTTTTTTGCCTTGTGGCAAGGAGCGTTATCTTGTTGAAAATAATATTGAGGGACATCTTCGTCAAATAATTTCAATATTGATGGCTCCAAAACTTCATTTAGCATGGTAATGTAGCGCTCTGCATTCATCCTACCCTCACATAAAAATATTTCACCTACGCTAATGGAGGCCATGCAACCCCAGATCATTGTGCCACCACCGCCAAATTTGACTGTAGGGATGATACATTCCGGCTCAAATGCTTCGCCTGGTCGTCGTCTTACAAAGGTGCCTCCAGGTTGCCCGAAAATCTAGGTCAAAAAAGTAAAGGAATACAAATTTGATATTATAAATTTCAACATGTAAAATTTCAGGTACTTAAAGGAATAATTTCGAAATGATATTTTTTTTTTATTTTTTGGTTACACCGTAAGTCATAATGATGCCTTACCTCTATATTTGATTCGTCTGACCAAATAATTTTGGCCCAATCTTCTGATGACCAATTTTGGTGCTGTTTAGCCCATTCTAAACGAAGTTTCTTATGGTGCTCAGTCAGCAATGGTTTTCGGCGAGCCCTTCTTCCATGTAAATTACCTTCTTTTAAGTATCTTCTAACACTTGGAGCAGAAATTTGAATTTTTCTGTGCTCCCACAGATCGCTAACCAAGTCTTTAGAAGATTTGGTCCGATTTCGAAGTGAAATCCTGTTGAGGAAACGATGGTTTCTAGGAGAAAGTATACGTTTTCTTCCCGTTTTTGGTCTATTTTCGTATGAACCAGTTTCACTAAATCTATTTATAGCATTTTGCACTGCTTTCCTTGAGCATTTCATAATTTTTGAAATCTCCACTTGGGAATGTCCTTGTTTATGGAGTATCACATTTTGGCTTCTTTCACTCACAGAAAGTTCGCGTGTTTTACTCATAATGAAAATAAATAAAGAACGATAAAAAAAATCACTACTTTTAAACAATAGATAATGAGCGGCTGACAATAGTTACGTTTAAGATAAGAATGAAATGAATATCTTAATTCGACAGAATTTATACTAAGTGAGTATGTAGACAAGTTAAGACAAGTCTAATCATGCCCAGACAAGCAAATTCAACATGCATTAAATGATTTACTAATGCTTAAACGTAAAAAAACAAATAAAATACCATTTAAAAAAAAATTCATCATGTATATCTCATTTTTTAAACACAAATATATTTAAACAAATAGGTGCTCCATACATTTGAGCATAGCTGTATATATATATATATATATATATATATATATATATATATATATATATATATATATATATATATATATATATATATATATATATATATATATATATATATATATATATATATATATATATATGTATGTATGTATGTATATAATACATACAATTTATAGTAGGGTGACCTGACTGAGGTAGGAGCTCCTTAAACTTGGATGGCAATCTTCCTAGTGGTAGTGTCACAAAAAAAATTCCCAGTTCTGACCTTAATGAAACAACACTCTCTCTCACTACAAATCAATCAGAGCAGAAAGTTATCCTGAAAATATTTGTTTATTATAAATTTAAAACTATTGTGTGTATATTTGAATTTTGTATTACATTTTGATCAGGGTCCTTTGGATTTAAATTCTTATGGGCATTACCCATGACTTATTGACACAAACAAATCAAAACATTTTCTCAAATTAATATTTTTAATGACAAATAAATAACTGAGTTACTATGCCAAGTATGTTTTTATGAAATTTGTGGCTATGAAAATAGCCGTTTTTGAATGTGATATCACATTAAGCTATTTATTCAAATCCAATTGATGTTTTTTTCATTTTCGAACGGAGTGATTTTGACTTTGTTTGATTCTCTTTAAGTTTGTGGATACTTAGTTTTTCTTTTGCATATGAAAAAGATCTCACTCTAACATAAAGTGTAGCCAGATGATAAAATAAGTTTAAAGACAGTTCTTTGGATACTTGATTTAAGCAAAGACTACGAAGTTCAGATATGCTTGCCATAACACTGTTTTTTAAAATTTCGGTTACAATCAGTTCTGAATCAATTTTTTTTGCAAAACCATTACTTTGTTGGCGAAAGAGAAGCTCAACTTTTGTAAAGATTTCTAAAACTGGAGGAGACACTTTCCACAAACCACCTCGATTTTTAGCATCTACAAATTTTTGGTAAGACTTAGTGGATGTTTCAGGATTCTTAAAAATATGTTCTATTTTACCAGCATTAAGAAGTGAAAGGCAGTCTGTGCTTAACTTTTGCTGCCATAACCGCGAACTGCGAACTCTGCAATAAAATGTACTGAATACATAACCACTTAGATACAAGATAATTTCTTTATCTCTATCTGAAAGTTCATCTGACGATAAATCATTTGAATTTACAAACGAATTATTGCAAAATGAGCTTGTAAGAAATGCTAAAACATGATTGCATAGTTCATAGCCAAGAAGTCTAGTTGTTTTTTTAGTCAGACTGTTAATGAAAATTCCTCTATCACAATTAATATCTTTGTAAAATTGAGGATAAAACTTTTCTGCATCGCCATTATCTTTAAAACTAGCTATTGTTGCCTCTAATAGAGATAGGGTTTTTTGTGAATTTTCTAATAGCATTGCATGATTAATTCTTAACTCATTTCTATACAAATCAGGATAGCATTCGTCTTCAATCAAGGTAGTAATGCTTTTATCAAGCAGACTTTTAAATTCGCTGAGAA
>NC_088929.1:12237500-12265000 GCF_038396675.1 Hydra vulgaris
CTGTCTAAGCAACAATGTGAAGATTTAGAACTAACAGTTCAACAATCTCCTGAATAATTATGTTTTATCAACATCAAATTTACAAGCAAATGATCAATATTTAACTTCCAATGAAGAATTTTTTAATGATGATAATAATATCCAGATTAAAGATGTTTAAAATAGTGAATATCAAAGTAGCACATCTGACTCAGAATTAGATCAGGGCATTGTGACTGATACAAGTCTTCAAAATCACCTAAAAAATTGGGCTGTAAAACATTGCTGTACAAAGCATTGTGTTAATGATATTTTAGATATACTAATATCCTTTGGTCATAATTTGCCAATAGACAGCCAAACTCATCTGCATACCGAGAAGCATGTTATAACCAGACCTTAAGGCGAAGGTGAGTATATTTATTATGGCATAATTTGTAGCATAGAAAATTTTTTATCTGCTAGCACTTATTTGGAGAATCATATCCATTTACTTGTTAATATTGATAGTTTACCATTATTTAAATCAAGTTCTATGCAACTATGGTCAATCCTTACTTAAATTGGAAATTTTAATTCTTTTGTTGTTGCTCTTTATGGTGGACATCAAAAACCACCAATAGAAGAGTTTTTAAACAATTTTGTAAATAAAATTGTAATAATTATGACCAAATCTACTATAATTAATGTTAATAATTATATTGTTTCTCTTTTTGCTATAAACTGTAATGCACCGGTGAGAGCTTTGTTAAAAGGAACAGTTCAGCATACAGGTTATTATGGTTGTGAAAGATAAACGTAGATAGGTTTTGCTTTTAAAAGTTATTTGTGGTATAGTTATGCAGAGGAAAATATAATTATGAGAACCAATGACTTATTCAAATCATTTAATTATGGTTTACCTGATTTATCAGGCAAATATCATAAGACTTCTATACCCGTTTTACTTCAATTAAATGTTTACATGATTAGTATTTTTACTTTAGATTATATGTACCTGGTATGTCTAGGGGTAACGCACAGAATTTTAGATTATTTAAAAGTCATTTTAAAGGAATTTTTGATGGAAGACTGTCCTCTTCTCAAATAATGCAACTGTCACAAAATTTGTTACTGCTGCAATGAAAACTACCAAGCGTGTTTGTAAGACAATCTAGGTCTTTAGTCGAGCTGGATCGATGGAAAGCAGCTTAGTTGCGAAGTTTCCTTTTATATTATGGCATAGTGGTTTTTAAAGGGATATGTAGTCCTAATATGTATAAACATTTTTAGGCCTCAGAATAGCAATTTACTGTGTGATTACTGTGTGAGGAGGAAAAAAATTCTTATATTCATTATTTAAACTTTGCAAAAGAGCTCTTGAATTACTTTGTGACTAATTCTCAAGAACATTATGGGAGGTCATTTTGTGTGTACAATGTGCATGACTACTTCATATTGCTGATGATGTTCAATTCTTTGAATAACCACTTGATGCAATATCAGCACTTTAGTTTGAAAATTTCCTTTAAAAATTAAAGCAGCTTGTTAGAGGCAAAACTTGCCCAGTGACACAGTTGACAAAAAGGTTTAGTGAAATTGAAATTTCTAAACAAAAGAATGTTATTAACACTAAAATATCCACTTATGCTTAGGACAGTTGTTTTTCAGTACAAGGAAGAATTGTTTTTATTGTTAATAAACTCAAATATGAAAATTTTCAATGCAATTTTTATGGCAGTGACTTTTTGGAAAACTTTTTTAGTTTGTTTGTAGACTCAAAGCAACTTTATATTTATTTTATCAAAAGAAACATGAGGCCATTAAAATGTGTTAAGAAAGTAGACAAATTCCTGAGAAAATGTTGTTGCTCCCTATAAAAATGGAAATGTAATTATATCATTGCTCAGTAATGTTACTGTGCATAAATCTCTAAAGTTTATTCTGAATTGACTTTGATATTACGAGCTTGTTTGTTTTGTTTTTGTCATGTTTTTGGTTACATTTTTTTTGATGGAAATTTCTCTTTGCTATTTTTATTGGTTTTACTAAGATTAGAAAATTTCTTTTTAATTAAACTCTTTCTAATTAAACCTTTCATTTTGAAAAGAGAAAGATTTCAATTTTTTTTAAATTTTAGAAAAAATAAATTTGATCCAAAAATTATACAATAACTTATTCATAAACTGAATAAATTATATATAAAAAAAAAGTACAAATTAAGTATTTTTTGCTCCTTACGAACTTTATAAAGAAATTTAATAATTTTATTTTTTGTTTTATTGTTTAGTATTATGTTGTTTCTTAAATGGAGCGTTAATTATTTTGGTTAAATTGCAGTTTCTTGGTTTTTTAATCATAGATATTGGTCAGTGCATATACTCATGAAAAATGAAATACAAACCAGAACTGTGTGTCCTTGTATTTGGGTTAATATAATTAAGAGTTGTATATACTGGCCTATGTAAACCTTTGGGGGCATATATTGCTGATTGGTCTGTACTAGAAAGCGGCTGGAAATGTTTTAAAATTATTGAGACAATACTAATATCAGGAACAAAAAATGAAGCAGATCAAATGATGAATAAGCCATCAACCACACAATCATCTGAATCAGAGGAGGATAATACGTAAGTAGTCTTACTGAAGTCATTTAGTAGTTTTTTTGTACTTAATTAGTATAAAGTAACATTTAAATTATACTTCAGTCTTTATTATCTCATAATTGTTGTTTAACACAATAATTTACATGCACGTTTATTGGTTATTCAAACATGTATATACAAAATAATTTTAATAAAATTTTTACAACACTTTTTAATGAATTGATGATTTTAATTATCTTCAAATATTGTATCAACATCAATTGCAAGACCATGTCAAAAGTTTCAAATAAAAAACATTGTGCAGGATTAGTAAAAAGTAGTATATCTGTTGGTTTTGATTTAAGAACTCAGAGTACACCGCTTAGGAGATTTTAAGTAAAAAAGCAACTTGAAGTACCGCTCTCAGAAAATGAAACAAAACCAATTTGCCATTCTCCAGATTTCCTGATAAATTTCTTTGGATCAGTGACTTCAAATCTGTCTCGAAGTTCCTCTAACCTTAAAGATGTAGGGGGCAAATTTTAAAGAAATGTCTAAGAAACGTAGGTTTACTTAAATATTTTTATCGGATTCGAATGAAAATGTTTACAAGATCTTTGCAGCAATAGTTCAGCAAAGATGGCTTAAAAGGCAAGCATTCTTATGTGGAGACAAATCTTTACAAATGTCTACAAATTTATGTTTATTTTTATATCTATTAAAAAATATTCATGACTTTGAATTAGTAGTTCTAAATACAATGAGCCACTATTTAGTATGTTTCTGTGTGCTAATATTTGTTTTTGTGAAGTTATGAAAAGTTATAGAAATTTATTGATTTGAAAGATTGTAGAATGGCAAAAACTTTCAATTATACCTGCAGATGTTTCGTTTTATTTTAAAACTTTTTCAACTTTGATCATTTATTTTTTTCATAGAAAAATTGATGATCAAAGTTGTTTGATAATCCTTAAAATGATTAGTATCAACAATGCTCAATTTTTATAAAAATATATGTTTTTTGATTCTACAAGTTTTTAGTAGCAAATTTCAACTAAGGCAGAAATCTACTAGAAGGGTATTAGTTTCTAGTGTTAAAAAGGAAGTTTGGTAAACATGCTTTCTAAAGTTTTTGCTTTTTAATGATCTTTAATGGTTTTTAATGATTTTTTAAATTTAAAAAAAATCAAATTCAATTTAATAATTTAATTCTAATTTAATTTTTTTAGTAAATTTTTTTAATAAACAATTTGATTTTTTTTAATTGGCTGTGTGTAAAATTATAACAATTTACTGTAACTTGTCGACAAGGTAGTATATTAAATTTAGGTTTATCCTATTTATATACTCCCTTTATTTTTCTGAATGCTATAGACTTATGCAAAAACTATATTTATTATTAAGTACTGTAGTTTAGGCACATATTTGGGCACCCAATCCAGTATATGAGTGTCAAAATCAGCCTGAATATGCCCCTGAATGGTGTGGAATATATATTAATTTCGTTTTGAAAAATTAACAAATAGCTTTGTTATAGGAGCAATAGTTGATCCAGTGAAAGAGGAGTACAGCAAAAGTTCAGTTGATTATCTTATTGGTGATTTATTAAAAAGAGCTGTTAAAAAAGTTGTTGTTGAAAATACTCCAGAATATTAACTTATCTAACAATTTGATGACTCAATAATTAATTGTATTTGACTCAATGATTAATTGTATGATTAATTGCTTATAAATGAAGTTAATGATCGCTCAATAATTTATATTATTTATGATTGGCATGTTGATATGTTGATAATTTTTGTGGTAAAAAATATTTTATTTGTGTGATTATTTGGCATGCCAATTTAATTTTAAAATTTATTAATTGAAGCACCCATATCACCAATACGGATTAAAGCTGGTATTTGAAAGTTAGTAAAAAAAAATTGTTTGTTGAGTGTTATATAGTATATAGATTATATAGTTTATAATTAATTTTATCTGATAACCGGTCTTAGAATTCCAAAAATATTTGTTTCCTTATAGTAAAAGTCCTGCAAAATAATCGTTTGAAGGGACTCCATTTAACAAAATGCTTGCCGTGAAAGCCTTACATTTTTTAAAACATCAAGTGTAACATTTCTATATTTTTAGTTTTATGCTAATGTTTTTATAATTGTTTATTATGTGTTTGACAAATCCTAATTAAATAATGTGTATTCTCAACAATAGATAGTTGTTGGAAAAAAAGGTGAAGCTTCCCAAACAATGAATATATCGTCTCTTAACTTAATAAGAATATGTCCATATAAAGACTAACAAAATAGTAGTATCTCTTTGAAGACGTTAAATGAACGTAAGTATAATAATGTTGAAATAATAAAGTCTTTTATGTCAACCAAAATTTTGTATTTATTTTTTTTTTTTTTTCGTTTTGGTTATTGTTATATGACCTTAAAATTAATAAGAAATTAACAAGAAAATCAAGCTCTCTTTTTTTTGAAAGTTATGGTAAAAAATTATTAGTCTTTTTTTTAATCATAACAACATTTTTACTCTGACTACAAATCTGAAAATGTTTTGTTATCACGATTTTCTAGTTAAAAATAACTGTTCAAAAATAAAAAAACACTATAAAAAGTTTTTTAAAACAAAAAAATTTATACGAATTATGAGTTTTATTTAATAATACAGTAGAACTTGATGAGCAAAACCTTTATTGTAAATTTGAGTTTTATTATTCAAAAATAGTTTATCATTGTTAAACTTTTTATAGAAGAAGTTGATTGATACAAAACTATTAGAGTAGTTCTGTTAATAACGATGAGTTCAGCGCCTTTTAAGAAGCATTCGATACAAAGTTGTACGAAAAATCAAAGTGGAAAGCATAACAAGGTTGATAATTTAAGTATTTGTAAAGTTATTACGGTTGATTACGTGATAAGCAATTTATAAGAAGTATTCGATACAGAGATATACGAAAAATCAACGTCAAGCGCAAAATAAGGCTTGATGAATTTCAAATGTTTGTTTCGTAAATGAAATTTCTCCATGTTTATTCGTTTTGTATAATTTATTTTTATATCGTAGTACATTTGTTTTGCTATTTTTTGTGTTTTTTGTGGTACCCAGTGAGCACCAGGCGTCTGGACGTTTACATTACGTCAATTGGACGTCCTAGAACGTTTTGCGCCGGCTGGGTAATTAGGCGAATTTAATTTCGAACCTTATTTAGCCCAATATTTTATCGGAATCCTCACATGCTACTATGTTATTCAATAGAGATTATTAGACGCTCATGGAATTCACAATTAATTCTTAGGTTAACTGAACGTCCAAATAATTTCAATGAGATGTCCAGAAGACGTCCTTGCGACATCTTTGTATTAATTAGACATCAAATAGACGTCCGCTGGACGTCTATATCACAAGTCCAAAAGACGACCATTTTGGACAGCCGTCTTGTGTTGCATTCGTTACACCCACCGGGCGACTAATCGACGTTTGAAATAGACGTCCATTCGTCCAAAAAAGACGCCTAGAGGACGTCCGCGTGCCCACTGGGTTCATTTGCAACAGCGCCAATGTGTTGTTTTAAAACTGGATTATATTGAGTCAACGGTTCTAGCGAGTTTTTTGGTAATTAATCCAAAAAAACTGTTGTGGCCATTTAGCTCCATGCACAAATAATAATATAATATTGAAATAAATATGTTGGTAGCTCTTTAAAAACTGAAAAACATCGTGAGCTGTAAATTTTGGGTCTTCCGTCTCAAAAGATTGCCGACCCCTGGTTTATACAATTTGTTTAGTGCATTTTTTATTCAAATATTTGGCTTTTACTGTGAACTTGGACCAGGTCTAATGCTAAAGTGAGGAGAAATTTATTAATATGAAATATGTTTATAATTTAAACTTGTAAGGAATTTTTGTGGGCCCAAAATTTATTTTTACCCTGGACCCCGCTCTTGCTAGGGACGGCCATACAAATCAGGTGTTACAAATTTTAACTAAAAATAAGAGCAGAAAATTTATTACGTAAAAGAAAAACTTTTCGTTATTCGGTCTTTATAAAATTAGCTCTTTTTAAATCATGTTTATAATGAAAAACAGGTTTGTAAAGATAAAGTATGTGGTTTCAAAACATAACATTTTAGCTTAAGCCTTTCCTAAATAGCCAAAATCTAAACTTATATCAGCAGAATGTGCTAAATATTACAGTAACTTGAAATCAAACTTAATATATATTAAAAAAAAATTGTAAACGTACTAAAAAGGGACTAGTAAACACAAACCTGGTCGATTACAAATTGACAAGCATTTATGTATCCTTTGTTGTCACATTTTTCAGTAATTATTCTCAAGTTTTGCAAACATGTTTTCGAGTATTCGTTCCTAAATATGTCAAGAGAAGTAAAATTTTTTGATTCTTGATCACATTTCAATCGCAAGTGTTGAACAAACGCTTTGCTTAATCCGCTAATTTTTGCCAATGGCTCAACATCTTTAAAAATATGAAGGTCCTTAAATTTCACAATTTGAGAAACATAGTATTCTAGCTCATCAAACGATAGTTTGCTTTGATTGTCAAAGCATCTGCATCTTTCTTTTGTATCTTTGTAACATCTCTCAATATGAGTATTAACAATGTCAATGGATTCCTTCAAAGTTTGTTTTACCTCATTTAACCTTAAAGTGTCACATAAAAAAATAAGTTCAACTATTTTGTATTTTATCAGACTGTAACTGTTGCTTTTAGTGGCGCATATTATTGCAGATTTATTGTATTCGGCTTGCATGTATAAAGCTTTTTTTGAACATTCAGCCATTGTGTACTTGAACACTTGTTTTGGATCATCAATGCAAGGTGTTTTGATAATTTTATTTAGAACATCTAAAGGATTATGATTAATAAGGTCTAAAGATTTTCCTTTTTTTTTAGTTTTTTTCAAACTATCTTCTAAAATAGCTTTAAAGGTTTCGTCATTAGACTCAGACATTTTGTCAATGCTCTTGTATATGTTGAGAAGACTTGCGTGAATGTCGATTTTCGGATACTTAGTAAACAAATAAGAAAATGTGGACAAATATTCTTCAATGTTTATTACCATATCTTGAATCATACGCGTCAGCTCGCGAATACCCTCACCTCGACCACCTTGGTTTTCATAATTCATTAAAATTACTGGTCAAACGCTTTTACAACATCTGATTCCTTCAACAATACTAACACTATTAGCAATATCCACTTCAGGACCTCCAGTATCACTAAATCCTGGTGAATCACATAATATTACAAACTTATCCGAAAAAGCGCCCAAATCTTTTAAATTGATTTAAATTGGGTTTATGTACCTGGTTTCCGATTCAGCGCGACAGCTTATTACAATTTGGATAAAGCATCCGGAAATGGTTCTGCTGCTGTAATATAATTAAGAAAATTGCCAGGTTTAATATCTACTTTTTTTTGAACCATTTTAGAACCAGAAAAAAAATGAACAGTTGCTGTTTTACTAGATTCCGTCATTCCTAATAAAAGTATTATTTCTTGATTTTCAATCAGTTTATATTTTTCATTAGCTTTGACTAATAGATAAGTTAATTCTGCTATGTCCAAAGGTTGAATTTGTTTAATAATTAATTCGAGACTTTGAAGAGCTGATTTAAAATGACCATTTTCAATTAGAAAAACGGCTCTATGCAAGTTTTCTTTTGTTTCGTTGTTGAAGTTGATTCCTTCAATAGCAAATCTCTCATTTAAAGCCGATATGTCATAATTAAAATTTATTGGTTCTTCTTGCTTTTTTAATACATGGGTAATGTTGTTGTCAGGTAAAGTTTTTAAACGAATTAAATAAATTAGTTTCAAAACCTGCTTCTCAAGACAATCGGGCATTAACGTAAATCTTTCTTTTCTTTTTTTTAATGTGTTAATAATTTCGTCAATAAAATCTTCTTGACTTACTTTTAACTTATTTTTATTTGCATCTGAAGGGGAAGAAATTCTACACTCTTTTTCAAAGAGAGTGTTATTTAGAAGTCACTTATTAGGTTTTTAATTTTTTTTAAAACTGTTACTGGAATATCGTCTTCAAAGCTTTTTATAACTTCTAAACAAGACAATGTGGCTTTATTTTGCAAAAACGTTTTCAACTGTTCATCGATTTGGATTAACTTCCATAGTTTTTCTAAAAATGATTTAATGCTTTTAACATCTCCCATATGATTCAAGCTAAGTGAATTATACAGCATACTGTATATATTTTGGCTTGAAATACAAAACTCATAACTTTTAACAATGTTTGATAAACTATCATTAATTTGCTCTTGTATGCGTATGTGAAGATTGTTTGGCACATTTATAACTCGAAATTGATTGATAATGAAATTGAAAAAAGTAACTTGATGGCTGTATGAATCTTGATTGAACATACATTTGGTATTGATAGGTAAAAGCTCTTCAACAGACAACTCTAATTTTTTAAATATTTTAGGTGGAATATCATCCTTGAGTTGATACAATCCCTTTATTCCTTTACTAAGTATTGCATTTAATAATATACTATTTGTATCAATATATCCTGACAATTCAATGACCGATTTTAATGAACCCTTTATAGTTTTCTCACTAATAAAATCATTTGCTGTAGCTAAAAATATTTTAAAACATAAAACAGTCTATAAATAAGTAAATATGATTACATAACTGTTAAAGATAATAATATATTAAATCTAAAAAATGTTAAACCATTATTTAAACTTACAAGAGTTATTGCTTGCTAGCAGCTCATAAATTAACATTTCCAAACACTTAAAAACATTTGGTGCAATATCATCCTTGATTTGATACATTCCACTTATTCCGTTTTTAAGTATGGAGTTCAATAGTTTATTATTGTCGTCAATAAAATTGTTTGAAACAAAAATAGATTTTAATGAGTCTCTCAAACCATGATCAGCTTTAGACATACCTATATTGTTTAAAAAATTGTAAAAAAATTTTTTAGGAAAAATATAACTCTGAATATAATGATTTCAACTAATTTTAAGATAGGACTACTTTTTGGTCAAAAATGTTAAGAATAAGAATAAAAATGAAAACCAGTGTAAATAAAGTCTTAACAAGTTTTGATTTAACATTGATTTATACTCTTCGTTTTTATGCAAGCTACTTTATGAGCTTCTTTATGCTTCTAATATGAGCCGTTGCTTTAGTGGTACTCCAACTTTGCCAATGCACCATTTACCATCTTCCTCTTATAAGAAATAAGTACAGAATTTGAATTTTATTGCATCCTTTGTATTATCAAGCTGAACATGTTAATCCGGAGGAAACAACACAATTATTTAAAGTTTGCGCTTTGGAGTATTGGGTTAGAGATAGAGTTGTAACAACTTTATTATAAAAACAAAAAAAAAACAAAAAAGCTCCCCGCACTGTTTTTGGGTTCGCAAAACTAGATTACTGTTTTAATTAATGAATAACTATTTATTCTTTCACGGGGACAATTCTACAAAAAAAATGAGATAGGAGTGGGGGGGGAGGGTGAATCCTTAAAAAGTACTGACTGGTTTCCATAAGAAAAGAATAAATTAAAAAAAAACTCCTTATAACGAAAATTTACCCGACTAAATTGTGTCAAATACCCGACTATCCGACTAAATTCGTAAAAAAACCGACTAACATGAAAATCACCTTCTTGGGGGGAGGGGGGGGGGGTAAAATAAACTCTGTTATTAAAGTTACATTAATTCATAACTTTTAACAATGTTTGATAAACTATCATTAATTTGCTCTTGTATGCGTATGTGAAGATTGTTTGGCACATTTATAACTCGAAATTGATTGATAATGAAATTGCAAAAAGTAACTTGATGGCTGTATGAATCTTGATTGAACATACATTTGGTATTGATAGGTAATAGCTCTTCAACAGACAACTCTAATTTTTTTAATATTTTAGGTGGAATATCATCCTTGAGTTGATACAATCCCTAAAAAAGTACTGACTGGTTTCCATAAGAAAAGAAAAAATTAAAAAAAAACTCTTTATAACGAAAATTTACCCGACTTAATTGTGTCAAATACCCGACTAGCCGACTAAATTCGTAAAAAAACCGACTAACATGAAAATCACCTTCTTGGGGGGAGGAAGGGGGGAGTAAAATAACCTATGTTATTAAAGTTACATTAATTCATAACTTTTAACAATGTTTGATAAACTATCATTAATTTGAAAATCACCTTCTTGGGGGGAGGGGGGAATAAAATAACCTCTGTTATTAAAGTTACATTAATTCATTATTATTTAATACAAAAAATTATTTAATTTCAAATCTTTCTCTTTTTTTTTTAAAACACATATGACCATTCTTGAAAAATTTGTTACATGGGGCACGGACGAGACTGTTAAGGCTTTCATCCCAAATTTGTAAAACCATATATTTAATTAAGTTATTGCGTTTCAAGTTTTTTAATTTTTTCATGATTCAAATTTGGACTGCTGGTGCTTCAGTGGCGGATTAAACATAGAGCGTGCTCCCTAAGCCAGAAATTTAAAATAAAATTTTCTTATTAAAAAGTTCTGCGTTTATTTCAAATGGAAATAAAAAACTAGGTAATAAAAAACCATCGTTTTCATAGCTGCTACATAATTTTCCGCGCATTATGGAAGAAAACAAAAAGGGAGCCGTCTTTTTTTTAAAGTAAAAATCTCTTATAATCAAAATATACACATTCAATTGATTTTTAACATAGTTAAGTGTATCAAACTACTGTGACTCTACAGTGTCATATATTCATAAAACTACAATACTTAGTAAACAATAAAGACTTTTTTTTAGAGGAGAAAAACAAAAATTTATAAATTAACTGATTTCAACTTGTGGAGCAATTTAGTATTGTTTTTATGTGTTAAAAATGTTTCGGCAAAAATCCGTATGGTATTCCCACCCAACTTGAAACTAATTTTGCAGGCCTTGCTTTCAAAGATAAGTATGCGTAAATATTTTTAGCAATGACGACTGGACTACAAATGAAAGACGTACATCCATTCTTAATAGAGAAATGAATAACATCATGTTTTCCTAACTTATACTCTATACTCTATAAAATCTACTTGACTCTTCCTTTTACATCTGCTTAAGATAAATATTGAAATAGAATAATATAATTTAATTTTACGCACCAGTGGCGGATTAGAGTGGAGCCAAACCGAAAAAGTTTTAGTAAACTAAAGATCAAAAACTGTGATTATCAATGAAAAAACAATATTTATTTGGATTGACATTATTTTAATCACAGGTGAGCTTGCTGAGAGCATTAACTTTGAATTATCAACAAATCATTTTACCTCAACCCAGCGGGCACAACGTCTGTAAGACGTCTATACAACGCCTTATAGATGTCACAAGTCCGTTTAATAATGTTCTTTAGACGTCCAACGAACAATCTGTACCCGCTGGAAATGAAATCTCGCAAAACAAAATTTCATAAATTAGCAGCAAAGTAGGTTTCTTTCTTAATGTTTGTTTATAGTAATACATAATACATATGTGTAAATATATTTATATATAAACATATATAGACAAACCATTGCAGTAATGTTAAATGTTTTTTTTTTTTTTTTTTTAGTGATAATTGTTAACCAAAGAAAACTTAACCAACGTTTAAGCGCTAAAGGTTATAGAATATATAAAATTGATATTAAAAACTTGAATCTTATATTTTCGTTTAACCGCTAAAGGATAAACCCCTGCAATTTAAACTTGCTTTTAGTTTTTTAAAAGAAACTTTATGTATTGACGTCAAATATAAGCGCAATCAGACCTGACTTGAAAAATAAAAATAGTCAAAGAGCCGGAACTTTCATTCACCAGAAACAAAGTGACATTAAAAATCTAAAAGTTTTTTGTTAATATATCATTCAATAATTTCTTTTGGAAAGTTTAATTACCTTTTAACTTATTTTCTAATGTTTATCTATGATATGAACGCAAATTGTCTCTTTTTTTTTTAATGATAACTGTTAACCAAAGTAAACTTAGCAAACTCAAACTATAGATTGTTTAGTGTCTTAGACATACTTAATAGTTATATTAAAAGGCACATAAAAATATAAATAAAATATATTTATCACAGGCACTTGGGGATCCATTTAACTAACATTTGGTATATTTAAAAACTTTCTAAGGCATTCAATACTGTAGAATACAATATTTAAGACGTTTAAACATCTGTTTAATAAGATGTTAAAACGTCTTATTAAAAAGACATCTTAAAGATGGACAGGGGAAGTTCGTGTACCTAGGGCCGGATTTTTTCAATAACCCAAATCAAGGCTCCGTGCTTGTATTAAAATGGTGAAATTAATATGATCACATCTTTATACTAATTAGTTTGTATTAATAAAGGTATAATGACTTAAAATTTAAAAGTCCGTCATGTAGAAGGGTTTAAAAGTTAGTGGCCCTAGGTATAATAAGCTTTTTTTTAATTGTACCTAGGACCACCAACTATTGTACCTAGGGCCGCTCTGTATGAATTAGGTTTAACTCCATTATCAATAGGCTACAAAGATAGTCACTTAAATTTTATTAAAAAGTTGTTTAATCTAGCATTGTTTTCGAAAAATTCATCTAACTAGACGAATTTTTTGAAAACATATAACATTATAATATTATCAATGAAAACATATAACATTATAATTCAAAATGCCAATTCGCATTTCTTGATAAATAATTAGGCAGTTTAGCATTTAACTTTTTTTAATTATTTTCAAAAAGTTCATCTAACTAGATGAATTTTTTGAAAACAATGCTAGATTAAACAAGTTTTTAATAAAACTTAAGTGACTATCTTTGTAGTCTATTGATAATGGAGTTAAACCTAATTCATACAGAGCGGCCCTAGGTACAATAGCTGGTGGTCCTAGGTACAATTAAAAAAAAAGCTTATTGTACCTAGGGCCACTAATTAGACAACATTAAACATTAGCAAAGCAACATTAAACATTTTTAAATGTTGAAAATTTTAAGACTCTATATAACACAAGTGTTATATAAAGTCATAAAATTTTCAACATTTAAAAATGTTTAATGTTGCTTTGCTAATGTTTAATGTTGTCTAATTAGTGGTCCTAGGTACAATAAGCTTTTTTTTCTTAAGATTTTTAAACAAGTTTTCTTTTTTTTCCAATTTTTGTTGCACGTTGAAGTGCAATGGCGTTTCTTTCTGGAGTGTCAGTGAGAATTCGACATTTACCTGGTTTTCTATTTCTTCTTTCAGATAAACTAGGTTTCGCTTTCGGAAAGGACAGACCTGTTCTGGCGTTATACATGAAACAGATTTTGAAAGAGAAAAATCTATTTCCATTGCAGACGAATCGCTGCCTTGTACAGGAATATAATTGTTTTGTGAATTTATTGATGAATCTTTGATGAACTCATTTTTTTTTTGTCAGAAATAGAATTATTTGGAAAATTTAATGCTGGATCTTGTCTTTCGGTTACACTTGAACTCAAATATTTATCATCAGTAAATATGATTTAATTAACTGGTAAATATGTTTTAATTAACAGGTTTTTGTGTGTCTGGTGTATACCAGACACACAAAAACCTGCTAGAATGTTTAAAGGAGTAAAAACCATAATATCTGGAATGTTTAAAGGAGTAAAAGCCATAAATAACATTTTCCAGATTAACCTGGGTTCCTGGGAGCCTAGGCTCCCGGCCCCTAAAAATTAGGGTATCAGTGGGGCCCCCGATTTTTAACGTTTATATTATTTTTTTAATTATATATGGCTTGACATTCTAAGTTAATTTTATTAATTTCTAAGGAAATTAATTTTGATAATTTCTAATCAAATTAATTCCATTAATTTCTAATGTAATTAACAATAAAAACTCTAAACTTTTAAAAAAAAGTTCGCACTTGAACACGTTCGAACTGAAAGAAAAGTTCGCACTTGAACACGTTCGTATTGGAAAAAAGTTCGAACAATTTTTATCTTTTTTTACTTACTTAAAAAAGTGAAATAAACGGATACAAGTTAAATGCTAAACTGCTTAATTATTTATCAAGAAATGTGATTTGACATTTTGATTTGAATTTTTTATTTTAATTGAGAACATATAACATCACTTACATTAATAGTTGCTTGTTTTTTTATTTTTTTATATTTATTGGTAAATATGTATTAAATATTTTATATATTTTTTGAAATTATTTTTTACTTCTTTTTTTTTACCACTAAAGAATTATAAATTAAGATTACAATTATTTTTGCAATAATTGTACAATAATGTACAGAAAATATCTAAGCGGAAATTTAAAACTCAAACTGAAAAAAAATAAATGTGACAGACAGCAAACACTATTTAAAAAAATCCCAAAGTTGACTAATTTTTTCCGATCTCCTGATAATGCATTAGAGGAGAATCAATGTTTGTCAACTGAATCAAACCCAACTGGAGAAAGTTCACAATTGCAGAACGTAACAGATAATTCTTCAATAAACAATGTATCGGTGTTATCCAATTCAACAGCGCAGCAGGAAAATGTGTCATTTGGCAATGTAAGAATACCTTGGAATTTAGAGGAAGGAATAAACAATTGAATTTATTGTTATTATTGTTATTAAACTATGTTGTAAAGATATTTGGGTTCAAATACTAAAGATTTGAACCCAAATATCTTTACAACTTGACGTGATGGTGAAAAATGGTTTGCATATTTAAAATCAGCATACTTAATTTGTTTTAAAAAACCACCTAGTTAACAAAATTTGCACAATAAAACTTTATTTGTTTATCAGTGTTATAGTCAATACTTTATCTTGGGGATTGTTCCAGATATGTCGTTACATTCCAAGAAAATTTTCAAGAAAACTAAGGTCTTAATTAAATATTAAAAAATGGAAAGCAACTGATCAAAGACTTTTTTTAGTATACACAGGGCCGGTTGTACAAAGGGGATGATTTAGCCAAAAATCTATTCAAACTTTTTAGTACTTTCAGTTACAGTTCTAATTTTATATTATTTATTTTGATTTTGCTTGTCAGTTACTAACTTATTTTGTGCAGTTATTTGGTGAACTTTAAGGTAAGGATCAAATAATTTACAACGTCCATTCTTTAATACATATAGGAAATGATACAGTTAAATTTTAAGTACTTGATAAGTGTCCCTCGTTCAAATACAATACTTTTTCAGATCAATCTAAAAAGCTTGTTTAAAGAACAAAGGGTTGCTCAAATAAACACGTACAAGGATATAAACAGAAGTTTTGTATATATATATATATATATATATATAAAGTAGTGGCTAAAAAATTAAGGCAGGCTACACTTTTTAAACTTTTTTTAACTTTTTGTTTATTTGCAGCGTTATTACCTTGGATACAAATAGTTTTTTTTATTATATTTTGATTTTTGAAGATTTTTTGATTTATTTTACACTGTCAGTTTGCCATAGTTGTGATATTATGGGTAAAAAGTGTGATATTAATAACTTTGTTAAAGGTAAAATAAATGCACTATTTTCGGAGGACTATTCTCAAAGTAGTATAGCAAAACAATTAAAATCATGAAGATGTGCCGTGCAAAATGCTTTACGTGTGCAAGACTGTTTAAATCGCAAAAATTGTGGTAGAAAACGTGTGAGTACATCACGAGAAGGCCGTTTTTTAAAGAATGTTGTTAATACTGAGCCTCACACAACATCTGCAAGGTTATCACAACTTGCTTTGGAAAGGAGACTTACTACAAGTTTGAGAACAATTAGAAGAAGGTTGTGCTATGAATATCGTCTAGTTGCAAGAAGACTAACTAAAAAACCTTTATTAACTCCATCTCAATTACAAGCTAGGACTAAATTTTGTAAGAGTTTAAAAGACAAGACAATGGAACGGTGGGAACGCATAATGTTTACAGACAAAAGTACGTTTCAACAGATTAGAAGCACGAGCTATAATTATGTTAGAAGACCTGTGGGTGAATGCCTGAATCCAAAGTATACCATAAAAACAGTAAAACATCCTTCTTCAGTCATGGTATGGGGAGCAATCACAGCGCAAGGCCGAAGCGGGTTGCACATCTTTAAAAAAGGTGAAAAAGTCAATGCACAAAAGTATCTAAGTGTATTGAAAAACAAAGTAAAACTGCACATGGAAATTACTAAAACCAGCATTTTCCTGCGAGATTCAGCATCTTGTCATACAGCTAAAACAGTTAAGAAATGGTTTACTGATAATAAAATTGAATTATTATCTAATTGGCCCTCAAGTTCAGCCGATCTTAATGTTATCGAGAAATGCTGGAATAAAATGAAGCAGAAAGTTGCAGCACCTCAGCCAAAATCTGAAGAACATCTTTAAAAAGTTCTTAAAGAAGTGTGGACTTATGAAATCACTCGAAAATTTTGTAAAACATTAGTTTTACAAAATTCTTGAATTTTGTAAAACATCCGACAAAGTTTTGAACTATAACAGTCATTTAAATTGTACTTTTGCTATAATTTGGTGCTATAACTATTATTTTATTGAATACTAATAATTTTTGATAATTTTTATCAATTTTTTTTCATTTATTTTACATTTTCTATTGTGTTTATTCAATAAAAAATTTACACTGCAAAATTTGAGTTATTTTTTATGACGTGCCTTAATTTTTTGGCCAGTACTGTATATATATATATATATATATATATATATATATATATATATATTTATATATATATATATATATATATATATATATATATATATATATATATATATATTTATATATATATATATATTTATATATATATATATATATATATATATATTAAAACTTTTTACGTTTTGAAATTTAATAACTCTTTTGTAGTTTAGAAATATTAGATAAAGAATTATATTAAAAAATAATTATTGCTAAGATCATACTATAACTGAAGTAATTATAGAAAAAAGATATAAAGCATTTTTATTAGATATAAAGTAGAAATGAACACTCCTTTTAATTTTTTAAATCGTTTTATTTTGTTTGTTTCAGTTTTTCTTTTAGCTTTATTTTTTTTAGCAGTTTTGTTTTTAATGAGTTTATATTTTATTGTTTAGAAGGAAAATAGAGGTATGGATGAGGCCTAACTATTTTTTATGCAACAAAAAAGTTGTATTTATGCTATTTCCATAAAATTAGTTATTATTACTTTGAAATTCTGTGATGCTATTAACTATTTTTGTTCTTTTTTAGAAAATTTAGAAAAATAAATTAAAATTTTATGCCAACGCTGACATGACATGTCACATGTTATTGTATCTAAAGGTTAAATTTTATTATAAGGATTACAGTTCTTACGAAAAAAAAGAAGGTAAAAAGTACTGTTTGTATATATATACTTTGTTTACTTTGAATCTTTTTAAATTTTCTCGCGTCATTTTTAAACTTTTTGTTTGCACATGTTTATTGTTTGCATTTATGCTTTATTGATAAGTATGTGTATGAGGTAATATGTGCTTTATAGTTGTTTTATCAATGTGTTTTTATTATAATGTTAAGTGTTTTTTTATTGTTTGTGTATGTGTTAATATGTGTTTTATAATTGTTTTATAAATGTGTCTAAATATGTTTATACAAGGTAAATATATATATTGTGTTTATAGTTGGTACATATGTTTATATTAAGTTGTATCCATGTTTTCAAAGTGCTGTGACGTGGTAAACGTGTCGAGCAAGATTTTTCAACCTTGCCAGCCAAGTGATGTTCTTATAGCAGAGGGTTACACCGCAATGTTAGTGTCAAACTGTTACTGCTTTTGGTCTAGGTGTTTTCAAGCCTTTATTATTAACTCTTTCGGCACAGTAATTGAGAATTTCGTTTACTGGTGTTCGATAACTTCTTTCCGCTATATTTTTTAGATTTTTTTGTGATTTTTTCGCAAGTTATAACATAATGATTAGCCAATCAAAAACAGTTTTTTATCCGGATTATCTATAGGCCAATTTCATGTGACGTGTAAGCAAAATGTAAACAATAATCGCAGGCAAAACAAAGTTAAAATAGCGGTTTAACTATATTCAATATTTACTTTTACTTGATAAACATAACTATTTAAAATATTAAAATCAATTATCAGTATATAAAAAATGAATATTTCAAACGCAATTGAATTAAATCCAGAAAATTTTAATAAAAGTGATTGGAAGAAAGATATTACAAAGTTGCCTGGCATTTCTTGGAGAGACGTTTTAATTTTTCTCTGAGACATTTTTTATTTATTATCTCTGGCTTTTATGTCATAGCTGATATGCATTTTTTGGAGCTTTTTCTGATATGATATTTACCTGTTCTTGTCATGAAAAGGATGTTTTAGAGATTAAACGCTTTAAAAATGGTTTTATTAACTGGCAAACTTATGAAAAATTTCCCCTTAATAGTAATGGTCTAAAATCAAATCACCTATACTTGTTCCAGATGCAATTACATATAGTCGTTTGCAAAATTACCTTTGGTGAGTTTTTTATGTGGTCCCCAGTTGAGCAAAACAATTATTTATAGTGTACTGTACAGCGTGATAATGATTTTCTTAAAGTAGTAGTTAATGTTTTGGGTAAATACTTCTTCAACGTTTTTTTACCAGAAATATCAGTAGAAAAAGAGACGAAGACTTTCAACATAGAAAACATGATTGTGATTGTATGAAACCTTAATTTGGTTTCATGATTTTATGCAGTAATGCAAGTTGTTCCAAAAAATGATTTCATTACTGATGTGTATATGTTACAAGAAAACCAAGAGGTTCCTTGCTCTGTCCTCAATGCAGGAGTTAATTACTATATTTTTTATTAAAAGTACCATTTAGTGATAACTAATATTTATGTTATGGTAATGTATACATATTATGTTTTTATTAGATATAGTAATATAACACAATAGAAGAATGTAATATATAAATAAAATAAGCTATTTATTATAAACAGTATGCACCTTTTGATTCTTAATTACCCACTGCAAAATGCCCAAGGCTTGTAACATATTTGCAAGGTAAACAGCTCCACAACATTATTTGCTGTATGAATCATTAGTTGGGCTCTGTGATGTTAACACAACCCAAAGGTTCCTTTAGCTTTTATATAGATAAAATAAAACTACCCTTAGTTATATATAAACACAGTTTATGTAAATATTCTTAAGTAAATTGATAAATCTACTTAGATTTATCAATAACATTGATAAAGACAGAATATTGTGGTTTACTAGGTTATATTTTTATCTTATTTAGATTTTATACAATTCTGCAAAATATCATTGAATCACTTTATAATGCCTTTGTTTAAATTTACAAGGGCCAATTTTACAACCATTATATCATCTAGCAGATCAATTTGTCTGACAGGCACAGTGGTTTCTAATATTCTAAATTGTTTGATTATAATGCCAATAATGCGTTCAACATGTATTCTTACCATTTACAGTTTCCTTGAAGTTCCAGCTACTTGCGGACTAGTTTGTTGTTTTCCTTTTAAAAATGCTGGAATGTTAAGGTTTGCTCCTTTCTCTGCAAGCTCATCTTTAATGAGGAATCCCCAATCTGCTAGAATGCAATCTCCAAAATTTATAGATTTGAAAAAGTCAGATTGATTTGTTAGCTCCTTATCCAAAACCCGACCTCATCAACCACCAGATAAAAAAGTAATTGCACCTGTTTGACTGATCCCGATAAAGTATTTTACTGTATTGTTGTGTTTATAACTTGACCATGATTGAGCACGAGTTGTTGGATTTGATGGTCTTTCAATAAAAATCTCATAGCACTCAATTATGCATACACAGTCTCAAAACTTCTTCATAAAACACTCTGGCAGGTTACTTCTTATTACACATTTACTAGGCCATTTTATTAAGGGTTGAAAGCAAATGGCTAGTGTTGGTAACCAATTTATCAAAACTCTGGATATAACACTTTCACAGGCATTAAAACGAAATGTAATATCTTTAATTAACAACCCAAGTCGCAAATTTATAAGTATACTAACATATGGTTTTCTTTTGATAAACAAGATAAACAAAGCTTAATCTCGTTTGTTATCATTTGTCATTTTAAAACATCATTTGTCCTTGTTAATAAAGAAAGAATCCATACGAATGTTGTCATATTTGGTAGCCCCATAATAAAATTTAAATGAGCATTGTTTTCTTTTATTTTTTCAATGCTAAAAATCTAATCCCTTTTCTTAAGTTCTTAATTTTCTTGTCTTAAAAGATAAATTTCCATGTTTCTATAACGTAATTTCATGACTAATTTTTGATTTTCCTCATTTAATAACTCTTCCATGCTCGAATCACATTGAATACCAACACATTTAAACAACACAGATTCTTTTGGGCTATTTTCAGAAAACTCCTCATTTTCAGAAAAAATATATTCTTCAATAGCAATATTTTTTGTATAGCATTCTTCAGTTTTAACATATGCTGATTGTTCGTTAAAAATAATATCTCCTGAAAATGGTTTTTGTTTCTTCTCTTGTGATTGGTATCTTTGATATCGCTGCAATTGTTTTTTACCTAAGCTATTGGGTTTGTACAAAAAAACTGAAGGTACATAATCTGAATGATTAGGCTCATCAGATCGTTTACCTATAAATAATATAAAATAAAAATTATTATGTTACAATGAAATAGCTTTGTGAGAACACATGATTACAAAAATCTGTATAATGCAAACTAAAGATAAACTATTGATCACTGTAAATAATGTTGACTATATACCTCAAACATTTTTAATATTAATATTTGTGTTAATTTTACCACTACACTCACAATTAGATATAAATGTAAAAGCTTATGTTGAATAAAAATGAACAAATTGGATCTAAAAATGACCTGAAACAAAGTATTTGCTGCATACACAAGCATTTTTTATCATTTTATCAGGCCAGTTTTCTTTATGAAGAGCATTCAGCCAAAGTTGTCGTCTGTTAAATTCTTTTGTGGAATGACCATTTGGAATGCGGTAAAAGCTTAAAAACTTTGTAAAACTTCTTCTATTTGCCCATCTTACTACACAGCAACTATCAGGTATTTTTTTTAAATAACTTTTTGTAACTGCGAAGAATATATAACTGTAAATATATATACATATATATATATATATATATATATATATATATATATATATATATATATATATATATATATATATATATATATATATATATATATATATATATATATATCCTTGCCAGTGGGAGTTTTCCAGCAAAGGAAAAAGTCCCCCCAAACCAAAGCAGTTTCACAACCAAAGTTACAATTTCTCCGAGTTTCTTTCTCTTTTTGATGATCGTGCTAGTAATGTTGATCGCCATCAGGTCTATCTAGATTGAGTTTTTTTTCATCACTAAAGAGAACTTGATAAAGTTCTTCCTTCCAAGACATGTGTTTTTTTGAAAATTGTAATCTAACTTCTTTATGATGAGCGGTAAGTTGTGGTTTTGGTTTACGCTTTTTCCAAACTGTGTTTGGATCTTCATGTAAGATTTGTCTCACACATTGAACAGATAAAGGTAAATATAAATCAGCATGAACTTAAGATGAAGCCATGTGCTGAGCAGCAGCACGACGTACAATAACTCATTTAGTATGATTATCAATTTTACGTTTGCCACTACTTCCCTTATAAGTTCCATAATTAACGCCAATCTTGAAGTAATTATTAACCACTTTTGGAGAATTTTTAATTTTCACTGATTTACCATCCTTTGTTTAATTTACAAATAATAATAAAAGTCACAAATGTGTATTACCAGATAAAAATACACAAGTAAACTGAAAATAATTATTGATGAGGTTAATTCTATTTGTTACCGCAAATATCAAGTATTATACACTTTATGGTTTTGTCAAATGTGCCGCAATTTAATTATGCTATATTATAATCTAAAAAGTTGTTGTTTGTAACAATAGTTATATGTGTGTGGATACAAAAGATGCACCGCACAAACTTGTTTACAGATTTACAAAACATTGGATCAGTACATAGTGAGGCTAATTCTATTTTCTCCACTGTATGTATACAAAATATTAAGTTTATATATAACAAATATATATATAGATTAGTCAATAAATAACAAAAATATAATAATTATTAAATATATAAAGTATGCACTCACACACACACACAAAAATAAAAAATATAATTATATATTTATATATATGTATTTATGTATGTCTGTATATATATATATATATATATATATATATATATTTATATATATAGATATATATATATATATATACGTATTTATATATATATATAAATATGTATATATACATAGTTATATATATATATATATATATATATTTATATATATACATAGCTATATATATATTATATATATACATACATATATACATATATATATAAATATATATATATATATATATATATATATATATATATATATATATATATATATATATATATATATATATATATATATATATATATATATATATGTACATATATATATAAATAGATAGATTGATAGATAGATAGAAAGATATATAAAAACAGCAAACTATCTTTATATTTTTTATCTACCTCTTTATGTTTGAAGAGTTTTTACTGTGTTTTATTATTTATTCAACTAGTTCATATCAATTTAAACTGATATTTACTAGCTGAATAAATAATTGTTTTTATGGTGGATATTAAACATCTTAAAACGTAGAAATGCGAATAATATGTTATAAAAGTTTATTCAAAGAGATAAAATAATTACAAACGTATCTAGAGCTGTAATTGTAGGTGAAATAATAATAAAATGCAAGTTTTCTAAATGTTTATTGCAGAATGTATATGTTTTTTGCCTGCCAGTTTAGTGCCCATGTCCACGAAATTGAATATTTTGTAAACATTTGAAATTAGTCCATATGTTATAAATACAAAATTTAAGCTTTGAAGTGTAAGTTTTTCCAAAATGGCTTCTCGAAAAAAGTGTATTACTCCTCTAAATAATGATAATAAAAGTGATTTGGACTCATCTGTTGGTGGTATGAGTTGTGGAGAAGAAAAGGAGTTTGACGAGTTTCTCAGTGGTGGATGTGATACACAACTTAGTAATTTTTATATTTTGTTTATCACATATATATGTGTAATCATCATGAAGGATATTATATATATAAATAATATCCGTCATAATGATTACTCACATAATCAATGAGACAATGTGTTGTTTATTTTTTAGAATGTCTACTGGTAATAATTATATTAATGAATTCGAACAAGTGTATTATTTTCTAAGAGAGACAGTGACTCTGATTATGATAATGAAACGAGCACCATTCCGACAAAAAAATTTTGTCCTGAGTCTTCTGTTAAAATGATCTCAATACATGCTGCTAAAAATAAATATTGTTGAAAAGGAATTTGAAAAGGAACAGTATTATAACACAGGAAAAAAATCAAAAACCTGTCATAAATGCAAACAAAACAAGGCATTGGTAGTGCCTCACAAAATAAATGAAAAAAACAAAAGCAAAACTAATAACTAATGCAGAAAACAAACCAAAAGTTTTAAATGGAAGTACATTATTGTATAATAATCCTGATAATTATAAGACAGCTGTACCGGATTTTAATCCATCTCGTGAACTTGGAGCTTATTTAGGGGTACGCTTAGTACGAAACAATATGGTAAAAGCAATTGATTATTTTTGATTACTCTTCACAGACGAAATTTTAATGATGTGTGTAGGCACACTAATACTTATACGTGGCAGAATATTCAATTTAAAAAAACATGTGCTTACAAAAATCGAGCATAGCAGAAAACCAATTTAATCAAAATGAAGAAATTCATTGCCTGCTTGATATATCAAGGGCTAGTTAAAGTTCCAAACTATAAACGATGTGTAAAAAGTTGGTTACAAGTGGAATGATATCTTAATTAAAAAACCGTTTATAGTTTACCGTTCCAATTGTTTTATGAATGGTGTTTATCGGTCTGATCAAATTTTGGCCAAGTATAATCTATTAAGAAAGTGTGTTAGATGATGTAAAACACTCTTTTACCATCTCATAGACATTACAGTTGTGAATAGTTTCATTTTATTTAAAGACGCACATAATGATTAAAAAGATAACAAGAAAAGAAATTCATACTATAGTCTTTTAGACTTCCGAGACGAACTCACTTGAGATTTGATTGGACTTGAAGAGTTTGCCAATCCTTAACAACACAACCCAGCCAACATTGAGAAACGGGAACCGCACGGGGCCCATACAGGTAGTCAACTGGGTCCCGTATGGGAAGACCAACGGTATCCCACCGGATCTTGGCCGCGGTTTTCACATGGGGCCCATATGGGTATGCCCATCCCGTATGGGTCCCAGTCAAATCCCGTACTTTAAAACCGTAAGGGGCCCATTTGGGTTTGCAACTGGGACCAATATGAAAAACCCATTGGGAACCCGCCGGATCTTGGCCACGATTTTCCGTGGCCAAGATCCGGCGGGTTTTTTTTTAAAATGTGCTTGTAATAAATAAGCACATGCATGTGATTCATATAATAAATTGATAACGTTCCTTTAGTTACTGATAAATAAATTATATAAAACTATTAAATAAATATGATTTTATATTTATATTGAGTATAATTTAATATATGTTTATAATTTTATATATATATATATATATATATATATATATATATACATGTATATATATATATATATATATATATATATATATATATATATATATATATATATATATATATATATATATATATATATATATATATATATATATACTAGGGATGCAAAGTCCGGAGTCGGAGTCAATTTTAGCCGGGAGTCCGGAGTCTTAGGAGTCCATATAAATTTTAGGACTCCGGGACTCTTTTTTTTTTTTTTTTTTATTTAATAATATGCCTTAAAAAGATCTTGTCACAAAGCACTAAAAAGGAGCATTTGAGCGGGAGGCTAACCATCTATTTTGCCGATTTTATTTATTTGGCCAGATTGAATATCGGTTCGAATGTCGCGCCTTGTCAAGAAGTGTTACGCAGCTCGCATTTTACGTGCGAAATGGCTATTTGCCTACCCGTTCAGTAGTTTTACGTTAAACCAAAACTTTTGTCGTTTAGAATATTTAAATTATCTTTTGATATTGTTTATGTGACGTTTATTCAGAAAATATAAAATAAAAGCATTTAGCCGCAATTGTGATCTAATAGGTTTTTTGTTAAAGAAACAGTTTGTTTAATAACTTTTTTTTAGTTGAAATTAGTTAAAGAAAATAAAGTGTTTTAAGTTTAAACTTCTCATCATATTTCGTTATAAGTTTTATATTTCTTAAATATAAAACTAGTAATGAAACCCTTAATGTTTGTTTTATTTTTTTTTTATCCCATTAAGAAAGTACTTATGATGAACTGTTTATTAAAGTATTTCCTCGTCATCAATTGTCTAGAACCAGGGGCGATTTCACGGGTTGTATGGAAAGGGGGTTGTTGCCCCCTCCTCTAAAAAGAGAGGGAGTTAACATTCGATTTACAGTTCAATATTTTTTATAAGACATTCGTCGCTTTTGAAGGACTCATCCTCCTCGTTTTACTCAAAAAATCGCTCCCTGGCTAGACCTGTAGGTAATAATATGTTTGAGAATTTATTTGCTCAAAGTTTTTCAATATGTACCGAATTTAAAAATAGATGATATTTTAGTTTATTTTTTTGCTTAAGTGATTCCGTTATTATTAAATTTTTAGATTTATCATAGAAAGAACGTCGATTAGAAATGATGAACTAGTTTATGAGCAGTAAAGGAATATTTTACCAAAGTAAAGTTCTTTAAAAATAATTGTCGATTGAATTTGTGCTTTGTTTAAGTACTGTTTAAAACTGTTAAGTAGTGTAAAACTATAATTATAAATAGATTAAACTTGTAACTACTTTTATTAAGAAAAAAAATGTTTCTTTAATTTAAACACGCTTACTGAAAGCGGTATGGTTTCGATACGAAAAGCTATCAAATTTAAGTCACAAATTAATTATACGCAATAAAAAAAAAATTCAAATGTCTGTAAGTTTGCGCTATTGAGCCAAACTAACGATCTAGACTAAAAAACCTACCATCTAAATCAGAAAGAAGCCAAAAAAAAGCTTATAAAAATACCTCAACAAATAAATAAAAATTATTTTGCGCAACAATTCCTTTGACGGAAAAACTACTAACCTCATCAATTCGTAACTAGTCATGTTAACAACTTTCCTAACGATGTTTTCGAGGGTTGTTATACAGGTAATTAATTTGGTGAAGCATATATAACAGAGAGCAAATACTTTGCATGTTCACAATAACTTGCAATAACAACATTTTTATTTATAATAATATTTGCTGTTTACTCGTGAGCAACAATCTTGACTAGTAATGGCCGCTAACTATGCATCAGATACGATCTACAGACATTTTCATCGTACAAATAAAATGTTGAATGGATGTAAAGTAGTATGCTTCAAATGTCTTGTACCCGAAAAAAGTAAAAGTAATGAGTTATGCGGTAAAGAAATTACATGTGCCGCAAGAGCTCGCATTAGCAACCTTATACGACATTTATCTAGAAAACACGCGGAGCTCGTCATTACGTTAGAAAAAGAAAAACTTGAAAAACAATTAGAAGAAAAGAATAAGAAGCAAAAACATACAGCCATCAAAGGCAGCACTTCACAGCAATCCATATTAAAGTATTTTGTACCGCAGCAAATTAATTTGCATATAGCAAAAGATGAGTTTTTAGAAGCCTTAAACCAGCTGGTTTTGATTGAAGGTCTTTCATTCCAGGTTCAAATTATTTTTTCGTTAATATTTATTAAGTAATTTCAAAAAAAATCTAAAAAACTGTATGTTTTTTTGCCATTTTTTAATGAAAATGTATTATTCTAAAATCAATTTCTATAGGCGTTTGATCGGGAACCTATTCAAAAGCTTTG
>NC_088929.1:12267500-12270000 GCF_038396675.1 Hydra vulgaris
CATTTAATTTTTTTTTCGCTGAGATCAGTGTTCGTTTTTAATGGAAGAGCTTGCTCCATACTCGTAGTATTTGGAAAGATTTTATCAAAAGTTTCATAAACCTTTTAATCTCTCAAGCATTAGACATGTTATCATTCAAAATATTTTTTTTATTGTAGCAACATTTACATTTCTTGCAGAAGTTAAAGATAGAGCCTCTGATGTAAAGTGGCTAGTTATATAATCTTTTTCCGTTGAACTTATTTTGCAGTTGAAGAAATTTTACAACCTATATAAATTTACAAATAAAATTAAAGGCAAGAGCAAGAAGAAAATAATCGACTTTAAGGAATTGCTTAAACTTAATTCATCATCAGCCGGACCTAATTTAAAAAAAAATCAGTATCCTTAAATATAAGATATAAAACAAAAATTTTATTTTTTAGTTTTGTAAAATGTTTCAGAAAAAAAGTAAATGAGATTTTCTTTAATTTAATATGTACCATGATGCCACCGCACCCCTAATTACGCATTAAAAAAATTAATGTAATGATTTCCATTTTTTAAAAAGGGTAACAGGATGGTACTCAACCTATATTTCACGGTTAGCACGGATCCTGATAATGACGACCTAGCTGAACCAAAAACGTCACTTAGATGAGATAATAGCGTACATATGAAGGTACCCTAAGATGTAAACTTTGAAATCTTTTAATTTTATCCACTTTTTTAAAAATCTTTATGAACAGTTTCAAAATTTCGTTCCCTTAAGAGCCCCTAGAGATCCTTTGTGGTAAATAAAATCTTTGATGTGATAGAAACATTGTAAATTTTGGGTGTTAAGCCTGCACCAGTTATCATTAAGAAACACCTTTGATATTATTTCAGCTGAATCCAGCTGAAGGATAAATCCAAAGCAAACTTTTAAACTATATTGAAACTTTGGAATGCTTCAACAATGTAAAGTATGTTGGGAACTAAGTTCGATCAGCAAGTTGCTGAAGTACATCCACATATTTAAGAAACTTCTTGTACTACTTTCCTTGAACTAGCCCCCATGATATGGGTTTAATTATATACGGAAGGGGGGAGGGGGGTGCAACTGGCAACTGGCAACTTAACAGCTTCTTTCCAAGCAGCTTAAAGTATCTTGAAAAGATGATTGACAACTTCCGTAAGAAGATGCAATTAGATGGTCGGACTCTTTTTAAAATCGGATCATTATCAGACATCTGATGACATGCTTTTGAACGAAACTGCCAAACAACAATGGACAAGCAACAACCTTGCTATATTGCTGAAATGACTTGAGGTTAAATTGAATTGAGCTTAGTGTTCGCATATTTCCAGATTTGGCAAGACACTTACATTTGAGGTCACGCTGGGTTTGAGCACCATAAATTATATTTGCAACTTTTATATCGCAAGTCAAAACTAGTTCTCCATTTTTATTATTCAGTGACAAGATTTATTTAATGTTTGAGTAAGTTTCTCGCAAATATTCTGATACCACAACAATATTTTTTGACTTTGCCAGCCTTTTGAGCGAGTGATTAATTTTGAGGCATTATTAACCTCTAACGCAATCTCAACGATTAAACAAAACTTGAGAAAAAACTTTACCACTATCAATTCCGAGCTTGATAAAATATCCACCAGAAGTTTTGTCGCAGATCTACCAAGATTTACTCCAAAATATCAACATGTTGCCTTACGCTAAAAAAAAGTTACTTACGGAGCATGTGGTATAAGATTTCTTAAAAGCGTTGTTATTGAAAAGTCAAGTGGAATTAGCATTTAAAAAAAATGAAGTCGTAAACATATATTTATGTATATAAGTACATATATATATATATATATATATATATATATATATATATAATTATTTATTCATATGTATATATATATATATATATATATATATATATATATATATATATATATATATATAACACATCTCTCAATAAGACAGTCGTATGACATATATATGGCAACACAAAAACAGACTCAGTATTGTTTTTAGAAAGTACCAACCTTCAAACGATATCTGTCAAAGTTTCATGACAATCGGACCATTATTTACCAAGTTAGTGTGTGAACGATTGAATCAACTTTTGTGAATTGAAAAAAATGGAAAAATCAGAATTTCGTGTGCTCATTAAGCATTGCTTTTTGATGGGAAAAAACACGGTGCAGACCAAACAATGGCTTGATAAGTGTTATTCGGACTCCTCTCCATCGAGGCAAATGGTTGAAAAGTGGTTTGCTGACTTTAAACGTGGTCGTACAAACACCGATGATGCTGAACGCTCCGGTCGCCCAAATTCGGCAGTTACTGAGGAAAACATCAAAAAAATCCATAAAATCGTCTTATCCGACCGCAAATTGAAATTGTAGGAGATTGCCGAGGCCATAAAGATATCAGAAGGCAGTGTGTTTACAATATTACACGAACATTTGGGTATGAGAAAGCTTTGTTCGAAATGGGTGCCGCGTTTGCTAACACCGGACCAAAAACAAC
>NC_088929.1:12275000-12387500 GCF_038396675.1 Hydra vulgaris
GTACAATTGCGGTTAAATGCTTTTACTTACGACGTTATTTCTTCTGAATAAACGTCACGTAAACGACAATCAAAAGATAATTTAAATATTCTAAAAGATATAATTTTTTGCGTAGCGCAAAACTGCTGAACGCGTAGGCAAACCGCCTTTTCGCAAGCAAAATGCGAGCTGCGTAACGCTTCTTAACAAGGCCTGATATATATATATATATAAATATATAAATATATATATATATATATATATATATATATATATATATATATATATATATATATATATATATACATATACATATATACATAAATTTATACATATATATATTTATCTATAGATTTGATCAATGAACAAATGGAGGTCAGGTGCAATGACACTTCATCTAAGTCTTTGATAACTGAACCTGTAAAATATAATTACTAATTTATGATATAAATTATAAAAACATTTTTATTTATAGGTATAAAAATTGAAATTTATAAAATCCAAGGCCATAAAACTAATACCTACTTGGGAAATTCTCTTTGTTTATGTTTTCTTTTTCATAAATAGACATTCTCATTATAACATTTTTCTTTTGTAGTTGTAAATTCAAATTTTTTACAATCCTGTTTGCTTTCTGTGGAATTGAAATAGTTATATGAATAATTATATATTTTGTATCAACAAAATAACTCTTCCTAACAAAATCATTAAAGAAATAATAATTTTAATATATAAATGTAATACCTGAAGAGAATTTAATTTTAATTTGTGGAAACTTAAGCCAATTCTTTTCAGCATTTTAGTGCAGTCAATGCTTTGGTACCTGGAGGTCAATAAACAGTTTTATTACAAATCCAATTAGATGGAATTACACCTTCTTCTCTTTGTAAATCTTCATTCCAAACAGTTTCTTTCCACATATTTGATTTTGAAAATATTATATGAACTATGAAAAAAACGAAGAAACCATAATGTAAGTGTACTAACAGGCCTAGTTAAACTAGCTAAATCTTGACATTTTATAACCATGGTACTTGCTAAACAATAATATTAGTAGACATTTTTAGCAAAGATAAGATTTTACTTATTCTATAAATTTATTATATTTTAAATTCATTTTTATTAATATATTTATTATTCTATTAATCTGCATAGTTCTGAATATATTATGTTTAAATAACTCAAGGCATCAAAGGAAAATAATGAAAGAATCCCAGGTTGCTAAAACATAATTAACTACGTAAGAGTAATACGGAAAATGGACCAAAATAGATAATATTCATTATTAATACAAAATATAATATAAAGTTTATAATAAAATATCACACAACAATAACTTAGTTTGATTGATAATATAAGAGCAACAAAAATTAATAAAGAAAACATAATAAATAATAAATTATCATTCAAACAATTTTAAAGACCAAATAATAACTTGTAACTTATTTTTTACGCATCCTCATCTAATAAATATTAATATTATTACCAATTTTTAATACCACATGATTAATATTTTTGTTTTTATTAAAAATAAAAATATTATATCAGTTAAGCTTTTCTTATTTTACTTAAAACATCAACTCAATCCTACATTTTTTCATCAATGAAATTTTTTTTTGTAATGTTGAGTGAACACTGAAAACAAAATATTAAAAGACAGCAAGAAAATATTTCTTCATTGAAATATATGTAAATATTTATGATAATCAATCTAATTTCTTTTCTTTTCCGCCACCTTTCTGAAATGGAGCATATTTTAAGAAGTCAAACAAAATGCTATCAATTAAAGTTTCAGTCGCTTCATCGTATTCAATAGAAAAAGCTGTAAATAAAAATAAAAGTTTTATATATCTTATAAAGGTATACCTTTCATAGCACCATATAGTTTGGTAAACTTCTGTTAGTATAACAAGAAAAAAATAACCAGTCCTGATCTGAATAACAAGTTAACACCAGGAATAGCATCTGGTTGTAAAAATTGCCTAACCTTGCTCATAATGTATTATAATCATATTAATGAAAATGAAACTGTAGGCATTAAACATTAATTGCTCTTAAACCATTGAAATTATACTACCAAATAAGAAGCCATTGTTCTAATATATACATTTATAAGTTTTTATATGTTTTGACATAAAGCTGTAGACATAAAATTAAAAAAAGTTCTGAAACTATATGATATAACTATTTAATAAAATTATTAATAATATCTTGTCCACTTCAACAAATTTAGCTACCGACAAAATAAAACTTATTTGGCTTATAAATTCACTATTATAATCAGGCTTTGTAACTGTGTTTTGGGATTTCTTATATCAGTAAGAAAATATAACACTCTCTTTTGAAACTCTGTAATTTAAAATAGTTTCACAAAACAACTTTTTTGAATTTTTTTACAAACCTAATAAAATTAAACAAAATTTCATTAAAAAATAATTAATAACATACTGCCTTCAGCAGTATGTTATTAATTATTTTTTAGTGAAGAACTTATTAATGTTATCTAATTTTGGTACTTTGTTTCCTTTTTTCTTATCCTCACTGAAAGATAAAAGAACTTTGATTCAGGCTCCAAAATCAGTTGCTGTCGAAAGCAAGTGTGGTGGTCAATACTGTTACTTTGGTCTTGAGACTGGTATACAAAAAGTTGTTTCTGCAGACAGCAGAAGGCTACTGCTATCAGTATAGCCAAAAGCTCGTTTACACATTCAAGTTAACATTTGTGCTATACTGCCATTTTCCCAGTTTATGATTAAAAGAAACATGGTTTTTTTTTATTTCTTTTGAGAAAAACACAGTGTCTTTGTCACTTTGAAACAAATAATCGTAAAGAAATTCTTCACTTTTATAATCGCTTTCCGTATTTTTGTTTTCGTCTACTTGACTGATGTTTTGCGTAATTTTTGAATTGTCATTATTTTTTTTGACTTTCTCTTCTTCACTACTAGAAGATGATTCTGCCAGAGCTAGAACGATAGAGTGGTATTTTCTCCAGTTTCTTAAATAAGCCATTAATTTCTTTTGTCGTAAGAACAAGTAGAAACTACTAAATAAAACGTTTTTGAAAATTCAAAATTCAAAATTTCACACATTAACACCTCTGTTTTGCACATTATACTAAAATATTGCTTTAATTACTTTTTTGCTTTAACTAATTTTACTTTAAGCAGCAATTCAACGGATGGTTTTTTTATAGTTAAATCAACAATGACAAAAAAAAGTTTTTTTTGTCAACGTTGATTTAAGGTTAAAACGACGTTAAATAAACAACATTTAAATCGTAACGTTGTTTTAACGTTGAGACATAGCTGAACAAAGTTAAAACAACACTTTATCCAAATTTCAACATTGAAACAACATAGAGATGCCGGCTGGGACTCCACTCTTGGTCACCAAGAAAAACCCTTCTTTTGAAGGAAATTCGCGTAAAGAAATGCCAGAACTTTGCTGAAGAGCACTTTAGTAAACCTTCAAGCTTTTGGGATAAAATATTATGGTCAGATGAGACTAAAATAGAGTTGTTTGGTCGCAACTGTGTCAGTCGTGTTTGGAGACAGAAGAACTCTGCGTTTCACCCAAAGAATACTGTCCTAACAGTGAAGTTTGGAGGTGGCAGCATAATGTTTGGTGGTTGTTTATCTTTTGTAGGCCCTGGAGAATTGGAAATCATAGAAGGATGAACTCCGAAATGTATTGGGGCATTCTTGAGAGATGTTTTGTGAAGTCAGCCAAAAAATTGAACCTTCCTCGAGGTTGGATATTTCAACAAGACAATGACCCTAAGCACACGGCTAGGGCAACTCGTGCATGGTTTCAGGAGAGGGAAATTGACTTATTGGAATAGCCAAGCCAACCACCTGACCTCAATCCAATTGAAAATCTGTGGCGGGAATTGAAATTGAGGGTACAGGAGAGAGATCCAAGAAATCTTATCCAATTAAAAGAAATATGGAAGGAAGAGTGGGCTAAAATTCCTATTAGCATATGTACTAATCTTGTGAACAAGTATTCCAATCGTTTTGAAGTAGTTTTGGCTGCTAAAGGTCACAAGACAAAGTATTGAGTAAATTTTTTACAATGTGTTGGATACTTTTTGAACCTTAAATTTTACAAAATTGCAATTTTTTTTTGTAATTTCAAAAACAATTATCACCTTCATTAACTGAAACAAAACATTCTAAACCTTCATAATTTAAATTGTAAACAGTGTCTCAATGCAATGGTTACTAATCCATCAAAAGTAGGAGTACTAATCTTTTGTTTATATCCTTGTACATGTTTATTTGAACAACCCTTTGTTCTTCGAACATGCTTTGTAATTGATCTGAAAAAATTTTGTATTTGAACAAGGGACATCTATCAAGTACTTAAAATTTAACTTTATCATTTCCTATATGTATTAAAGAATGGACATCATAAACTAGTTGATCCTTACCATAAAGTTTACCAAATAACTGCACAAAATAAGTTAGTAACTGACAAGCAAAATCAACATATTTTTTCAGCAAAATAAAACATTATAAAATTAGAACTGCAACTGAAAATACTAAAAAGTTTGAATAGATTTTTGGCTAAATCATCCCCTTTAAACAACTGGCCAGTGTATACTAAAAAAAGTCTAAGTTCAGTTGCTTTCCATTTTTTAATATCTAATTAAGATCTTGGTTTTCTAGAAAATTTTCTTGAAATGTTACAACATACCTGAAACATCTGAGACAATTGACAACATTTGGGCCATTTAATCATAATTTCATATGTCTTCGCATACCCCTAAGCCTACTATGTGCATAAAGTCTTAAGGAAACCTGTCACCCTATCAAAATTTAATTCCAACACACCACTAAGATGTTCAGAATGTTTTTCATGACAAAAATCTGAACCAGTGCTTAAAATTGAAAAAAATATGTGGGAGTATTATCTTGCCACACCACTCTCCTTTCTAAACACAACACTTACATTAGTTATAACCATTGTGCCCCTAATACACTTAACAAATGCTCTAGCTGGTGCATTACATATGATAACAGCATGATTGATTTCATACTCAATATTTTAATGGATAAAACCATCTTTTGGAAGAATTTTAAACTCTACCAAAAAATTATGTAGTCAATCAAAAATGGAATTATGTTTTTGGGCACCACTTTTTAAAGAAATCTCTAAAAATCCAATTTAGGTTGCCCATTATTAAGAGTCCTAGGTCTAGGAACTGACAGCAACATTTATACAGCAAAAACTTTTTGGAAATTTTATTTAAAACTTTTTACGCGTATGTTTAAATTTTGTCACTATTTCAGATTTTCATTGAATAATTTCCTTCATGTTTTTTTAATATAAAATATTTATTGAGTATTATTTTTTTTTACAATCAGCTATCAAGCTGATTGAACTCACTTGATCAGCTTCAGCTTTAATTTGAAGTTAATGAGTTTAAAGCTGAAGCTGAAATATCAGATGCAACTCTTAACTTACAGAAAACATAGTTAACGTGATGTATATACTTTATCATAATACATGTGTCTTTTTTATACTTAAATACTTATTTTTTAATTATATAATACATTTTTTTTAATACATGTTTTTTTGTAATATTTAATAATTTTTATTTATTAGAATTAGTGAGGTTTAAGAAAATATTGACTTTTACAGAATATTCTTTATATGAAAATAATATTTTCTTACATTACTCTAACTATGGTAATTAACAAAGGTAATATTTACTCAAATCATTATATTTGTTCCCAAAGTTTATGCAATTCTATCATAAAATAAGTATCTCACTAATTCTAATAAATAAAAATTATTAACATTATTGTTATAATTATATTTACTAACCTGTCATTACTAATATTTATCATAAATACATTCTGGTTGTTGAAGTCACTTTTACTCATATCAGTATGCAAATATTGTTAACAGCCAGAGTGCACCAAGCGGAAATAATCTTAAACATGCTGCAAATTACAAAATATACATAAGATACATTTCATATAAGACCTATGACCTGGAACTTAATACTTTTATCCTAACATTTTAAAATTAAGTTATGGAAAACAAAAACAGTGTTCAACTTACTATAACTCAGTTATAATAAATAAGCTTATGATCATGATCTATATAATAACTTTTTTTGGTTATCCTTATTTATGTTAAAGTTGTCAAGTTAAATTAAAGTTTTATAGTTAAAGTATGAATGCAAAAGTTCATATCAATAAAAAATTTATCATATTTGTAAACATAAGTTAAGTATTATAAGTATTTACAAGTATATGTATTGTAAGTATAAGTTATTATTAACAATAATAACTTATATATAAATTAATATATAATTATATTTATTATATCATAAACAATAATTATATTGTATATAATATATTAAATATAATATATTAATTATATTATTTAAACTTTGTTAACATCAGTCATTTTGCTTGCATAAAATATAGAAAAATCAATGGAAAAGAGTGCATCTGTAAAAACAATTTAAAAGCTTTAAATTCTCTAAATATAATCTATCCATCACAACATTCGCCTGTTTGTTCTTTTTAAATGTTTTTGACTAAACCAAAGATTTAGTTAAACTCAAAGCAGTTTTACCATTACTAGCAGAAACAAAACTTTATATTTTGAAATGCAATCAGTGTCTCAATGGAATAGTTACTTTAAGTTTAATAGCTACTGGAACATATGTTAAACATCTATGTTAAACTTTGTAAATTTATTTTTAAAAAATATAAAAAAAATTATTTTGTAATGGTAATAAATGAAATTTTAAAACAATGTCTTTTTAATGGAGTTTCACAATGAAAAAATAAATTGAAAAAAAAATTTCTCTTGAATTACAATAGTGTACATATAATGTACATTATTGTACATATAATGTATACAAAATGTACATATAATGTATACAAATACAGAAAGTATATATAATGTATAGAAAAAATATAATGTATAAAATATTAAATTTTTAAATTTATATCACGCACAATACGAACTATAAATAGCAACCATCGAGTAAGTTTTGTTTTGATATTTTTAATTATCAGTTTAAAGTTTAAACCGTTTGGGAACCTTATGGGAAACCCGTCAAATCTCCAGATTTTTCGGCACTGATAAAAACCAGATAAAACCCAATCAAGCGAATTTGCTTTTTTTTTTAACCATATTGGGCCCGTCCGGAAACCAAAACATTTACCCGTTTAAATCCCGTTCCCGCTAGCCCAGACAAAAACCATACGGTACCCGTCTGTCAATGTTGGCTGGGTATATATATATATATTTATTTATATAGACATAATTTAATGTATACATATAAATATATATATATATATATATATATATATATATATATATATATATATATATATATATATATATATATATATATATATATATAAATATATATATATATATTTATATATATATATATATATATATATATATATATATATATATATATATATATATATATATATATAAATATATATATATATATATATATATATATATATATATATATATATATATATATATATATATATATGTATATATTGGGACAGTGATATTGAACTTTTTGAGGAGTTTTTTGCCTCGGCTCCAATCATCACAATTAATGATTTAAATAGTATTAATAGTAATAACATTTTTATTACTAGTAAGTTTATATTTACAAATTCTTTTTAATTTATTTTTTAGGTATGGCTGATGGTAAAAAAAGTTTAAGCAGTTCTTTAAAAATCAATTTTTAAGCAATCAAAGTATATTGATAACGAGGATAAATTATTAAATGCAATACTTCATAGAGAAATAAATGGTTTGAATGACTTTCGAAAAGAGATTGCGCCGAAAATATTTAATAATTTGGAGTCATCAGTTACGGAACTTTTAACAACTGAAAACAGTTTAGAAACTGAAAACAAATGTAAATGGAGTCAACATATATATATTCATTTATATCAATTATTTTACCTTTATTATTATTTTTTTAGTCAAAAAATTTGCATTTTCCATAAATTCGTAATAATCGTTAACGTATTATGCAAATAAATTAAAATAAACCAAAAGTGTGTTTTTCCGAGACATGTAATTATAGTATTACTATTTTAGAATGTGTGATAATATCAATGGAGGAGTATACTAAAACAAACTAATTTTTAATCTGGGAGAGTTTAAAACTTTAACAAAAAGAAAATACTTTCTCTTTTAACAAAGCCAATCAATTCCTTTTGCATGCTGCGCTATGTTTTAACTTTAACATTTCTTTAACATCATTATTGTTTTTTAGAGGTTTTTCATTTTTAAATTTTTATCAACATAGTGGTCAGGATCAGGCAACATTTAAGTAGGTTTTTTAAGGTAATTTTGTAACATTAATACGTTTATATATATATATATATATATATATATATATATATATATATATATATATATATATATATATATATATATATATATATATATATATATATATATATATATTATATTATATATATATATATTTATATATATATATATATATATATATATATATATATATATATATATATATATATATATATATATATATATATATATATATATATGTATATATATATGTATATATATATATATATATATGTATATATATATATATATATATATATATATATATATATATATATATATATATATATATATATATGTATATATATTTCGGGACAGGGATATTGAACTTTTTGAGGAGTTTTTTTTCTATGCTCCAATCATCGCAATTGTTGATTAAAATAATATTAATAGTAATTACATTTTTAGTACTAGTAAGTTTATACTTACAAATTCTTTCTAATTTATCTTTTAGGTATGGCTGATGGTGAAAAAAGTTTAAGCAGTTCTTTAAAATCAATTTTTGAGCAATTAAAGTATATTGATAACGAGGATAAATTATTAAATGCAATACTTGATAGTGGAATAAATGGTCTGAATGACTTTCGAGAAGAGATTGCGCCGAAAATATTTAAAAGTTTGGAGTCATCAGTTACGGATCTTTTAACAACTGTTAACAGTTTAGAAATTGAAAACAAGTGTAAGTGGAGTCAACATTTTTATATTCATTTATATCGACTATTTTCTCTTTAGTATTTTTTTTTTAATCAAAAAATTTGCATTTTTTACAAATTTGTGATAATCGTTAACTTATTATGTAAAAAAATTTTAAAATGACATATAAAAATATATATGCAGAAATTTTAAAATCAGCATACCGATATACCGGTTTAATGATAGTTTGATGTAATTCCCTGTAGTTCGAAACCTTTTTTTAAAGGGTAGAAACAGCAGAGTTATAAACCGAATATTTTTAAAGTATTTTTATAGGCAATTGATTTCGCCACTGTTTTTGCGCATAAAAAAAAGTTGATTCTTTTCTTATGCTTGTAGTTACTTTCTGGTTTATCATATATTGTTTATAAATTACTTTCTGGTTTATCATATATTGTTATTAAGTTACTTTCTGGTTTATCATATATTATTAATAAATTACTTTCTGCTTTATCAAATGTTGTTAATAAGTTACTTTCTGGTTTATCATATATTGTTAATAAGTTACTAATAAACGGTTGTAGAGATAAACGGTTAAATAATTTTTAGACCAATTAAATAAAACAATTTCAATCCTAGGTAACTTTTTTCATGACTTCAAGTATACTCTATCAGAAATTAACTTTATTAAATTTCATCTAATATTAACTATTTTTTATATTTCAGGACAATTTTATTATATTTTTGTACTCTTAATTGAAGACATAAGTGGATGAAGGTGTTGTGTTACACCAATATGGAACTGAGATACCAGGAGTTAAAGTTTTGAACACATATTGTTCTAGATATTTTTATATAGCAAAGATATGTTAATATTTATGGAGGGATATAGAAACCAAACACTTAAGATTGTGTATGTAATATTTAGTTTCATGAAAAAAATGTGTTGTACATGTTTTTTTCATGAAAATTTGTACATAACACCTTCATCCATTATAAGAAAACACATTAACTGCAATACAACTAAGTGGATGAAGGTGTTATGTTCATTTTTTACTAATAATATTACAATATTCACATAAGATAATACAAAAGACATATGACTATATTTATGTTATAATATTAAATAAATAAATTTTCATTTTTACTGTGAAACTTTGATGTGCACCGTATATAACCACAATAGTTTCACTATATTAGACCCCTTACTTTATTTTTATAAAAATGAATCTGTGCTTATCCGAAGTGAGCACAAATACATTCTTGACATCTTTCACAGAAAGCAAATGCTTGTGTTGTGAAAGAACAAAAATGGTCGGCAACGGGATTCGAACCCACGACCTTCGGATTGGAAGTCACCGACTGTAACCGCTGGACTACCAACCACTTTATTTTGTAATGAAAATGTTAATACCTTTGTATTGCTTGTTCTCAGTCTACATCTTTCCCGGACATTCTACTAATATCAATCATATAACCTAATACATGATAATATTGTTATAATTTACCTATATCTGTGTTGTAAACAAAAAGTAAGCATGAAAGTTGTAAGCATTTTTTATTAAGGCTAATGATGTACTAGGAGGTTTTTATTTCAGCAAAAAGACATATTCTTTATTTATTTATTCTCTTTATGAACATCAAAACAATAATAATACAATCAATAAACAAAATATAATATAAATAAAAAGTATAAATCGATGTCTAGTGGTGGGATTATCGCTTATCATTATAAAAGATAATGGTCAAAACAACTGTTCATAAAAATATCTATACTCCGGTTTAACAAATTCTACCAATTTAGATAAATCATTCAACTTCTTCTTAGATATTATTCCATACTTTCCATTATGCCTTTCAATATGAGAAATATTGGGTACACCCCCTCTTTTGTTTTTTATAATGTCCACTTTTTTGAAAGGGACACTCTCGTCATAAGACTCTTTATAAAGATAGGAGCCATATTCCTCCACTCTTATCCAATTTACTCCAACCCTAAATTTGACTTGCTCGTTTAGCTCATCCTTCTTCGTAGTAAATATATTAAGTTTTCCTGACAACTCATCAAATTTCCGGAAATATTGGGCCATGTCTATGATTTTGTTGTTTTTTCCAGAACTTCTAATCACACCTCGATACTGGTCTGGTGTATAAATTAAATCTACCTTTCTTAATTTTTTTAAAATCTTTCCGAAGTCACGGTCTGAGTCCATGTAAGTATGACCGACTTCAGGAAATTTGTGGTCAATTGTTTTAAAATACTTATTCAAAAGAAGGTATTGATATAAAGTGATTATATTGAGATTTTTATTTTGGCCAACCCAAGAGTCTGACCAAATAACAAGGTGATCATATTTCTCCTCGCATGTCTCTGCAAACCGTAATACGCAGCTAGCTATTTTAGAGCTTCCCCTTTTAGCCATGTCCTTCGTCCAATTGCAGAACACTGCCCTCTCTCCTTTCATAGACATTACATGAATTCCAAAGTTGTAAAACCACATCTGGCGCAGGTAGAATACTTTATTTGTTGTTATTTTAGGGAGTGGCATTGTTTGCTGCAAGTCAATCGTAGCAAATGCAGTCGATGTACTGATTTTTGCCCTTTCTCGATCAGTCTTCATAGCAGCTATTGCTGCAGACACATTATCTTTGTGAGGCACATTATCTCCGTTTTTATCGCATGAGCTACAGGTGTCGCTTTTTGGATAACCGAACGAGTAATTAAATTGTGTAACAAACACATTTATGAAGGTACATTTTTTAATTTTATAAATTTCGCTTAATTCCTCTTTCTCACACTCTACTATGTACAATTGGTACAACAAAGTAATATTGAGCACAGGCGATAAATACTTTTTATGAAAGTTTTTATTTCAAGAGTAGTGTGACTCCTATGCTGGGAATTTTTTAATGTGGTCAATGATTCTTTAAAGAACCTCATCTTGCATTTTGTGGGGTCTATTTGAATGCCTCCCTCTTAAGTCCTTTGGTGGAGCAGAAACGCCATCATCAATCCTACTTTTTATAATATCCACTTTCTTCATTCCAGTTTGGTAGAGGCTGCAGGGAGCTTTCTTACATATCTGGATTTCCACACCACTTTTAGAAATAAGAAGCACTTTTATGGGATTTTGCAAATTGTCGCATTCTTTTAATGGTTGTTTTAGTAATGCATTTAAACAATAGGACGTTCTTTGCGTTTACATGCAATTTGTGAAATGCCTCTAAAAGACTTGCTCTATCTTCTACACTGATCTTTGAGCTGCAATTCCAACGACAATTTTCTTTGCACAGAATGCCCTCATTAATCATTTTAGAAGGCATTTCTTTGTTCGTGCCCCGACTTTTATAAGACTGACCTCTCTGTCTCGCTAATGCCGTTGCCTTTTTTTTTCCATGACTCAGGTTTACATTTTCGCTTTTTTGAAGTTTTCTCTTTCGCGGTAAAGGACTTCTTCTTCCTCTTTTCTTTAAATAATAAAATATATTATTATACAAAACATTATTTTACTATCAAATTTACATTGTATTATAGTGATATTTTTATATACAATACATTTTGAAATATATTAACTGTAACCAAGTCATTGGAAGCAATTGCTAATGAATGTATCTCTACATCATTACCAGATGATTGAAGATGTGTATTCATGCCAGCTGTAAGGTAAAATGAATATTGAGCTTTACCGTAATAATCATAACATATATCTGGATCAACGGAATATGATAAAATATCTCACCAATAGGCAGATTTTCAACAGTAATAGTCTCAGCTCCAGCTTCAGGTAAATACAGGTTTTCAGATTGAATAACTGCAAATAAAAGATGATTATATTATGTCGGTATATATCAAGTTTTATATTATTTGCAATTATAGGAAAACACAAAAATCACTTACGAATGGTCATATATATATATATAGTTATTTTATTAGTAGTTTTATCAATCAATCGCCAAAGTACTATTATAAAAGTTTTTTGATAGTATATTTTTTATAGAAATTACAACAAAATCTTGAACGCAAGTAATTGAAATTTTATAAAAAGTTTCTTCGGAATATTCTGGAACTTTAATTCATAGCCAGCGTGTTTTGTGAACAAATAGAATTCATTTATTTGTAGATTTGGCGGTATTTTGTGTTAGCAAATATTCTTTATATTATCTTTCCCGCAACAAGATGTTTTGAGAAATAATGGTAGAAAAGTTAAAATAACTCCGCTGAATATAACAAAAATATACTACCAATACGCGATTCGTAAATAGTTATGGAAGTCATATCAGGTTCTGGCAGACAAAGATTCGCAGATTGATTGTCTGTAAAAAACAATATTTTTAATATAATTAAAGGCGATAACAAAATAACAAATCGGAACAGCCAGCTCTAGTGTTGAATCGAATTTTTCATAGTTTAAAATCATCTTACCTGTGTTTGCCACATGCTCTTTTTGATTACCATCCACAGATTTTTGATTTAGCGCCATTTCTACCAAACGTTTACCTCTTCGATTGTTCATATTGAATTTTCACAAGAAAAAGTCACTTTAACACACTCAAAATTAGTTTTAAAACCCAAAACGAACAAGAACACAACCACAACGTAACCTCTGCGTTGTTATGTTTTGACAGTTATGACCACGCTGCGACGCGCTAACTACCATAGACGTTTGGAAATAGGAAAAAATATGCTTAGATAAAGAAGTTATGTGCGTTGCATAACTCCTTCATCCTGTGTTTTTTTTTTTTTTTGTGCGGGATTTCTTCACAATGGATGAGGGCGTTATGTTCCCATAACGCCTTCATCTGTATTTGAAAAATAGCGTTTTTAATGGATGAGTGTATTAAAGTCCCTTAACACTTACATCCGCGTTAAATCGTGTTATGGGTGAATTAATATGTAACGTAACTCCTTCATCCACTGTGAAAATCGTATTTTTGCACATTTTTGTGCGGTGTCATAATGTTCATGTGAAAGAGCGTTACTTAACACCTTTATTTGTGTAAAAAAGGGGAATTTTGTATTTTTGCGACATAACGCCTTCATCCACTTATGTCTTCAATTTTTAAATCTAAACTGGTTCGTTGGTGCTAAAATTTGTTTTCAAATATTTTCTATTTTGCCTATCGAAACTCTAATGATAATGTTATCCCTCCTAATAAAACCATTTGCCAACATATTTGTATCCTTTCGTATGTATCCTAATGAAATTTTGAAAATAATAATGAATTCATTGTAAAAATAGTATACAAAAAAATATGAAACAATGTACATGGCTGACAACTCGGATTTTAAAGTGGAGGGGCACAATTTTCAATTTCTAAATAAAGTCCTCTTTATCTAAAAATTTCTTAAAATAAAAAGGTCTTATACAAAAGTGTGTGGAGGAAAAAAGGGCACGCGCTACCCTGTCTTTCCCGTTGTCGTTGGCTCTGATGAAAAGCAGTTTCTTCATGACAAACCCATTGGTATTCTGCAAGTTTCCAGCGTTCTTTAAATAATGAGGACACGTTACAGTGTATATTAAGTTTATTACACAACTTGTATATTTTTATTATATGCTATACTTTGTTAACGATTTCATTATATATATGACGAGCTTGTCTCAAATAAAGAACCAAAAAAAAAAAAGGAAAAAAAAATTTAACATTTGACATATAAAATATACAATTTTTTAATGCAACTTATCTATATGTATAATATGAAGTCTCAATAACAAAATTAATAATCAATCACTAACGTCAGATAACAATTTAAATTCTTTATCCAATTACAGCTTATCACAGCTAAAATCAAACTTACTAATGGTATGTGATTGTTCACTTCAATCACTTTAACTTATGAAAAAATAAGTTATCAAACCGTCAAAACACGTTAAAAAAAAATTATGCAAATCTTTGCTTCGACTATGTTGACTTTCAATAAACGTTCTTTAACATTAATGCTAGAAAAAAATAATAATTTTCTATTTGTAAAATAATGTTTATATAAATAAAAGCTGTCAGGATCTTTAATTTATTCATGGCCCGAAGCTCTACGCCTTATCTTTTTTCTTTACAATATTTTAATTTCTTTTATTGTTCTTTTATGTTGACTTTTAATTACTGTTATTGTTAATTTTATGTTGACTTTTAATTACCTAATAACATTAAAAACATCATAACTTTGATAATGGTGTCTTCAATAGCATGCTTCTTTTTTAATTTTAGCTAAATAAGTAGGGGAAAGTATACACTCTTGATCATAAAATCCAGGGGGAAAAAAACTAAACAAAAATTTACGAAAGACAAAATTATAAAACTATTTTATAGTTTTCTATATTTATAGTTCTAATAAACTTTAAGAAAGTATATATATATATATATATATATATATATATATATATATATATTTTTTTATAGTCAATATTAGTTTTACAATTATTATTAATTTAGGAGAATGTTATTAACATAATGCGCCTTAGATCGAGGCGTGCACGCTTTTCCAAAAGCATCTTAGAATAATAAATAGGGAAAGATAGTTTGAAAACGTAGTTATTGAAGATTGAATTCTTGAGTATAGTTATTTTTTCCTTGATATGATAATTTAATGATAACAGTTTAGAAAAAATAAATAAAATTATTTAAACTAAAATTTTGGATTTTCGTTATTTTATTTTTACGAAAAAAATTTCTTTTTTTTTTATGCGCGTTTAAAATTTTAAAAATTTAAACTATTTTGATTTTTTTTTATACTTGCATTAAAAAACTTTTAAAGGACTATCTATTGACTGATAAAATAATTTCAACACATATAAAAAACGAAAGCTTGTAGTAAAACGAAAAGACATAAATAACAAAGTTGTCACAGGAAGTTTACTGCTTGGAAATTTAGCCTCCACGGCATTATTTCATTAAAAAATTTGCTGCCCAGCTATATAATTTCTTAGAAAATATTGCCGCTGACACACCAAATTTTGAGGGTTTCTCTTTTTTCATTAAAAAAATATGGATGACAAAGACTGCAACAATCTTGTTAATATAATTGTTAAAGGAATATACCCTCAAGACGTAGACAAAGTTTACAAAGATGGCTTGATAAGAAAGTCTAAAGATTTTTTTGTATTAGAAGTGTTTAACAACAGATTGGAAGTTTGGATTTTAGCTTATTTGCTGTAGTAAATGCTGTTCAATTAGACTTTGATGAACAACCAGAGGATTTAATATACGATCAGAGATTCATGAGACATCAGTTTAATAAAATATTTCAGGACTGACAGTTTAAACTCTTCCTATTATTTGAAGAAACTAGTAGCTTAAATACTAGGGCATAACAGTCCCTCAGCAGAAAATATTTATCTTCATTGCAATTGCTTAATGCCTTGCGTTTATGATTGTATGGTTACTTGCAGCAAATGCTCAAGTCGGTTCCATATTACTTGTGTTCAATATAAAGAAGACCATGATTGTAAGAGTGGAATTGCAAAATATGCATGTTATTATAAATATTTTTTGAAGTAAACTTAAAGAATTTTCTTTATTTTTAAAATATATTTTTAACTATCATCTCTTAGAGAAACTTCAAATTGTTTTTTTTATTTTTTTTGTTTTTATATATGAGTGCATTAACTGTTTTTTTATTGGAGTGCATTAAGCCGTTTTTCATAACACCTTAAGACTAAAAAAAAAATCAATTTTTATTTTTTTACAAAATTAGCTAATTTAGATATTTACGAACGTTATCAAATGAATATTTTTGAAGAAATATGAAAAATATCTTACTAACTAATAATTCCCAAAAACGTTTAACAAAGAGCTTCAACTAATAACTTTATTTTAATTGCGTTTTTGTCAAATTACGTAATTATTGCATACGAATACGTAATCAACGCATCATAAGGCGTTTTGAAGTCAAAATCAATAAAAAACGGCAATAAACCCCCGATAAAAAACTATTGTTAGAAAACAATTAATTAAATTATAATGTAGCTAAATACCACTAAAAACAATAAACAACTTTTTTGTGAATAATTTGTAAGATTTCACTAATTTATCCGCCTTTTCCCGAGACTTATTTATTATATTTTAATTATTGGAAAACTCGTGTAAAAAAGCCTCGCTTTAGTGTCACTCTTTTAAGATAGATATGGGCAAAAACAGTTCAAAATTTATTTTGAAGTCATATGTTTATGATGTTTTGTAACTATTAACAACATTTTTGACAATAAATTTTAATTTTAGATTTTCATTACTGAGATCTCAAAAATGTGTCATAAATTGGTTTTTTTAATTAGTTTAATTATGAGTTAAGTTCAAAAATTAAAAGATTCTTCTAGATTCTATGATAGTTTTAACATTTTTTCATTAATAGGTATATATGTAAGCAGAAAAATTAAAATTATTTGCCCCAACTTGCCCCAATTAAAATAAGGCCTTTTAGATACTTTGTTTTTTTTTGTATTTTTTTTTCCGTTTTTAATTAAAACGTGCGAATAAAGTAACGAACAATAGTTCATTGCTTACATTCATCTCACAAATAATACATTTAATTCTTATTAGTAAAAAACTCATGCTCAAGCAGATGGTGCTAATTATCAAACCTCAAAAACCAAAATATGCAACGTATGAAGGCATAGTGCATGTTTTAAAATTAAAACTTATAAATTTAAAAATTAAAGCGTATAAAATAACTAACAATAGTTCATTGCTTACATTAAACATGAAAAGAATACATTTAGTTCCTATAATTCAAGAGTTAGGAATTAATCTTGATAATTCACTCAAAGCTCTTCAACGTGAGTTTTGAAGACTGGTCAATACTATGAAAATATTGACAAACCTGAAATGATAAATCTAATGAAAACTCCAATAATATTTAAATGTAAATTCCGATCAAAGTTGCGAAAACATTCAAGAACCTTCACTAGACCTTTAGAACACGAGTGAACTTGATTTTAAAAAGATGTAACTGTTGATAAAAAAAAACTTTGCGGCAGGTCCAGGTAGAAAGTGCAAGAACTGGGAAGATTTAGGTGATAGAAGCGCGAAGATGTTAGGTAATAATAACTAAACTAAATTCAACCCAGTTTAAATTCAACCCAGTTTAATAGTTTACGAGCTTAAATATTAAATATTGCCTTGTTTAAGGTTGCCAAATTGGCTGAACATCCTGCTAAAGCATTGGCCTTACCTTCAATAAAAAAAGCCACTAGAGATCCTAAGAAAAAAACTTTGTTGTTCTCATGAAAAGTGCAAACTCTGAAAAAGTTAAAATCACGGAGATAAATTTTTCGATAAAAACGAAAACCAAAAATGCCTTGAGCTTAAAAGTTCAGTGTGACCTTTCTGATGAACAGTATCAAATTATTAGAGATTCATCAATAGTACATAATGCAGGTATTTTTCCTTTATTTCACGAAATTAAATGAAGAAGAAAAAAAAATGTTATCTTGAGAGTTTATTTGTGACAGAAACATCTGCTTCAACTCCTCTACAATATATGTTTAATCATACACTGACAAGGATATTAACTTTTACGGAATACCATGACTCTATGAGAATGTTTGCTGAAATTGGGGGGAGGTTAAAGGTCTACTTCACTTTAAAGGTGGTTTTAATGGTGCCTCCAGTCAAAGTGTCTATGAACAAAAATACACTGATACAAATATTGGCGAGGCCCAAGTTAACAAGCAAAAGGTCGAGTGAATAAAATAAGGAACTGCTTTTACTCAGTAATGGGTTAGTTTTACGTGAATAAAAACTTTAGCAGTTTTACACAAATTTTTATTCTCGTAAAGTTAAGCAATTCACACAGTAATTGCTCCGCTTTACGTAAATAAATACTTAAGCAAAATTGCTGAAATTTTTATTCACGTAAAGCTGACCAATTACTGAGTAAAAGTAGTTGCTTGTTTTTATTCACCCGGCCTAAAGTCTTTTCCAGACAGCTATTGTTCCACTTAAATTAACCATCATGAATAAAAATGTATGGTTAAATATGAAGCCCTCCAGTACACATTACTGTAGACCCCAACATCTCCAATATCAAAAAGAAACGGAAGAATTGATAAGAAATGAGTATTAACTTCTCGAAAGCAGAAATGAATAGATCAAGTCAAGTTTGAAGTAAAGATAGAAATAGAGGAAGGCAAACCGGATACAACTATCACATTTAAGTTCAAACTAGATTTAACCATGTTTGATGGGAAAGTGGTTAATGCTCTCACTAACACTCTGTCCTCCTTAAAGAGTTGAGAAGGGACTCTAGTATTAAATCACATAGATAAGATAACTTTATAATATATTTCTTGAAGATATGGCTCGTTATTTACAATAAAATCTTGGATTGCGCCAAATGCATTCGCCAAGTCACACGTTGAATAATATGAAACGCAAGAGAGAGAGAGAGAGAGAGAGAGAGAGAGAGCGAAAAGAACGCTTTCTCTTTTATGTATAATATTAAGAAACCATCTGGCTGCTGCGTTAGCGAACTAACGCAACACTCCCAATCATGTAATGTTTGCGGAGCTAAGCCCAGTGAACTTAATAACCCACCATTGAATCAGATCTAAATCAATCAATGAAAAAGCTTTATCTTTGTGCCTTTCTACACTGTATAGCTGGCGCAGATCTTTTAAATATATTTTACATTTAGGATATAAATTAGACATTAAAAATACTTTGCCAAATCCCCTGATGAAAAAGCATCAGTAAAAAGTAGAAAAAAGAACATTCAACTGAGGTTTAGAGAGGAGCTATGTCTTATAGTTGATATGCCTAAACAGGGTTTTGGCAACACTAGCGATGGAAACATTGCCAAAAGGGCATTTAAAAATGCTGAAACTTTCGCTGATAAAACGGGATTGGCAGTTGATGTAATTATTAGATTGAGGACAACTCTAATATCAGTATGCTTCTGTTATGAGTTGAACCCTGAAAGTTTTGGCGAGTATTGCTATAAAACTGCAGCTCTTATACTCAAAAACAATTGCTGGTATGTGATTCCCCCAACTATTCAGAAACTCTTGGAACATGGTGTGCCGATATCTGAGGCGTTAGAACTGCTAATTCGTTACTACTCTGAAGAGTCACCAGAGACTCTAAATAAGAAATTTCGCAAAGCTAGATTAAACCATACAGCCAAGATATCTAAAAAAAATTGTTATGAAAAATCAATGCCAATATCTTTTGATTAGAAGTGATCCTGTAATATCATACATTTGATTCAAAAAATACAAAGATGAAAATGGAAAAACACTTACCCTTCAAGTTTTATCTTTGTTAATGTTGTTATAATGAAATAAAGCTTTTTTATTAATATTAGGTTTTATTTTTTTGTTTTCTTGAAAGAAAAATTAGACAAGATAAATATTTATTTTGATTTATTCAAGATAAATATATATTTTAATATTATTATAATATTACAATATTTTTTATTCCAATTTTTATTTTTAATTAGTAAATGTTTTGGTTTGAAGAATTTATTTTTTTAAATTAAGTCTTTTTTTGTGCGCGTAAAAGACTCTAACACGTATACGCGTGTGTAGTACGACCCTTAGGCAAAAAAATTTACATAAAAAATAATGTTGTATTTTTTTATATGGTATTTTGGAATAAGGAATCCGATTTATTTATTTAACTCATATAGTGGGCGTGTAAATGACACTTAGACGAGTAAGCTATTAACTAAAAATTGACAGGTCTGTACAGGGTTTAAATAGAAACATACCAATCAATCTTTAGTTTACTGAACTCTCAAGTTTAAATTTTATTATATCAAGTTTAAAGTTTATTTTGTACTTTTTAGTACAAAAAAGATTGGATTTTTGAGCTAATGTTTTTGCTATATTATATTTTGTACTTTTTAGTACAAAGTGTTACGATATATTAGTATTAGACAAAAAAAAATTAAAAAAAAAAAAGTATTTTTAAAAAGTTAAAAAAAAAATACAAACCAACAAACAATCTTAGCAATTTTTAAAAATGAAAAGATCCATTTATAAAAAGGAAAAAAGTATATTATTAAAAAAAAAGAATAACAAGCCCACAAGCAATTTAGTAGCTAACTTCTATATAAACGGTTAGTTTAATGAGTTGAAGAAAACAAACATAGTTAAAAAAAGAAAATATTAAGTTATTTGATTTGATGTACTTACTGTACTCACACAAGAGCAGTATATCGCAAAACGCCCAACAACGGAACATCCTACTATACAGGAATTCTAGTTGCTATGATGAATCAATTAAATAAACCAATACCAAGATCTTTAAAACTATGCGGATATAACATCAGGATAATCTATACCGGACAAAGCAAAGAAGATAACCTAAAACCAAAAGAAAACTTTATAGATGTGACCGAAGAACCTAGAAAAAAAGTAACGGAAACTAATGAACCAGAAACATCGAAAGAAATACCTGAACCAACAATTAAATTTTCTAAACCACAAAAATCAGAAGCACCTATGGTGATACGCCAAAACTCTGTCGAAAACCAAATTTTAAACAACGATACAAATAACTTAAATAAAACAAAAGAAAAGACACCCGAACAAATACCACAATCACCTGTACCAAATTCTCAAACACAAGAAACAGAAAATCACATGGAAGAAAGTCAAAGTTTTAACAACAATAACATTGCAAGCAAAATCGAACCTCATAACGACAACGTCATAAATGAAGTAAACATAGAAGAACTAGAAAAACAAATCGAACTTCCCTCAGAATATCTTCGCTTAGATTATATTGGGAGACATGTTTACAACTTAAATTTATTCTACGGCTTTGATAAAACAAAATGCTCGGAAGATGAACTATTAATATTTAAGACATACAAAAAAGCAGAATACGATCAGAGAAAATTCGAAAGAAAAATAAAAAGAAACAAAGAAAATAAATTACCCGTTGGACAACCAAGGGATTATACTAAAAGCAATACACAAATCCAAAATAACTCTTCATACAATCATGACGACTGGGCTTAAATTTAACAAAAAAAACGAAAGTAAGATTCCAAAAATTAAAACTATAAATATTATATCAAAAAATAAAAACACATTATAAAAAACAAAAAAACTAAAAAACAAAAAAAAAAAAAAAAAAAAAAAAAAAAACATAAAATATATATACATATAAATATATATATTATCTATCAGCTTTAAACTAAGAAATATAAAATACAAAGGTATAACATTAAAATTAACTACAAAATATTAACTACAAAAATTAACAAAAAAATTTTATAAAATTTTAAAAAAAAAAAAAAAAAAAAAAAACTTACTGTACTTACTGTACTTGATGTACATTAATAACCATTAGCTAATTATGTGTATAGTTTAAACTGGCATATTCTTACATTTCGTGCAATATCTGTTTGCTTTCTCTATGCTATCTTTCTAACTCGACTTCTTCTGACGTTCACTCTAACTTACTTCGTTCCTCCTGAATTCAACTACTCTTCGTCAGCGATGCTGGTGATGATAATCATTAGTGAGCTGAACTTGTCTTCGCTGGCGCGGGTACGTGGCCTCTATACTAATATTATAGCAATTAGCCGGAGGAAATTAAATCACAATACTCTTAATATCAAATTAATTTCACATAACATCTTAATATCACATAGTTAATATCAAACTAACAGTTCGATTTGTGTTAATAAGAAATTCGTCTTTTTTTTTTGTTGGTTGTTTGTAATGGCTAGTTACGCTGGAGTTGTCTCGAACAAAATTCATCTTATGGAGCGTGTTATTGATATAAATGTATTCATGAATCCCAACGAAAAATTTAACAATTTAACAAAGAAAATTGAGCCCAGGAAATTTACCAAAAAATATCTCTAATTGTTGACAAAAATAAAGTCAGCAGTTTGACTTACAATACCAGAGGAAACTGGGTGATTGAAATGAATCAAAAAGAAGATGCGATTCTCGTGAATGAAACAAGTATACAATTGTCTGGTAGTAACCAGTACATAAACTCTAAGATACGGAGTGACATTGGTCTTCTAATAACCGTTAAGTGTGACCCTCTAATTGAGGACGATGAAATCTTAGCACAAATGCAGCTATTTATAAGCGAGTTATTCTCAGTAACTCACGCAACGAACGGCTTTAACAGAAATATGAAAGACGGTTGAAGGCCTATTTAAATAAAGTCTTCTTTAAGGCTAGAAGAAATTCCACATACGATCGAAATTGAGGAATAATACTATTGCTCTACCTTTTGCATGGAAATCTTTTTTCTGAAAAACATGCTCCAACTCATACCCTCCCCAACAACGATGCATCTCACATAAGAAACCCTCAAAAATTATTAAAGACCCAACAGAAAAACCCAAAGAAAGAAAACAGCCTCTCAAAATAAATAGTAAAAAATTGGCGGTAAAAGAGAAAACAATTGAAAATATTACGCTTGCTAAAAAGCAAATTGACGAATAGACCGCATATATGCCATATATATCTTATGACTTTTTAAAAGATTGCAAATGCTCGCTTTTGAAAAACGCCTTAAGCGACCATAACGCAGTAATATGTGAAATAAAATTCAAAATAATCAACGAGAGAGAACCAGGATACTAGCATCTGAATATAAAGTTATTAGGCAACCAAATTTTCAGAGAGAAATTGCTAGAAGATTTTGAAAAACAAAAGATTAAAAAATTTAAATACGTAAATATTATTCAATGGTGGGATATAATTTGAACCCACATCAGAGATGCTTCCATGGAAACACCGAAAAATATAAAGGCGCAAAATATAAAACAGGAGGTATTTTAGAAAAACAAATAGAATTTCAAAAAAATAAAATAAAAAAAATAAAAAACAGATATGATGAAAATATTAAACAGCTCTAAAAAGAAAAAAAAAATACCTCTTTCACTACAAAGGAGTCTTTGTGAGAACAAATCAACTTTTGTATGAAGAGGGTGAAAAGCCTACTGAATCTCTTTTCTAAATAGAAAGAGATAATCAACAAAAAAAATTTTTTAAAGCTAAACATGACTGGGACGACCTCCTAAATGAACCTAAAAAAATTCTCATATCAATAAGAAAATTTTACAAAAACCTATACAAAAAAGAATACCTGAGTGAAGAAAAACAAAATAATTTTATTTAAAAAATTGAAAACTCCAAAAGCGACGATCAGAAAGCTTTCTTAAACATAAAATTTAGTAACGAAGAGCTGTACAATGCCGCCAAATCATTAAACAAGGGCAAGACCCCTGGAATTGATGGCATCCCAATCGAATTCTATCAAGAATATTTGGACATTTACGGCAAGGAGCTTACTCTTTAATGCCCTCTCTAATGAAAATACTTTTAATCAAAACAGCGAATTAAATTGGACGCAAAACACGGCCCTCATCTGCATTTTACCGAAAGATGGGGACCGAACTTTACTACAAAGTTGGTGCCCAATATCTCTGCTATGCGCTGATCATAAAATTGTCACAAAAACGCATTTGAGACTTTCAAAAATTCTAAACATTTTACTTGGGCTCGCACAAACGTGCTCAGTACCGGGTAGAAACATTTTTTCAAATATATTTCTTGCAAGGGATATAATTCATTACACCAATGAAAAAAGTATCGAAAGCTGCTTGATCATTATTTATCAGAAAAAAGCTTTTGACAAAATAGACCGAAATTTTCTGTTTAAAATCCTTGAAAAATGTAACTTAGGTCTAAACTATACTAATGCGATAAAAAAAACCATGAACGATGCTAAATCAATTGTCATGAACAATGGTTATATGAGCAAACTATTTAAAATAGAGAGAGGTGTGCGTCAGGGAGACTCAATATCTCTCATGCTGTACTGCCTGGCGGTTGAAACGCTTGCCCTTGAATTTCAAACTAATAAACTCATACACGGCGTTTCCCTGCCAGATACAAACACATATTTAAAAGTAATGCAGCATGCAGAAAACACCACTCTGTTTGTTCGCAGTGCAAATGCGATTGACGAAGTTTTCAATACCCTTGATAACTTTAGACAAGCCTCACGCTCAAATATTAATTAAAGAAAAAACCATAGCTCTTGCTCTTGGAGGTTTTAACTACCTCGGATACGAAAACACTGTAAAAGTTTTTAAACAAAAAAATTTATTGTAAATTGGTCAAATCTAACTGGCATAAAAATACAAGGAATTACATTCCACACAGATCTTGCTTTTACAAGCAGAATAAACTGGTATAAAGCTGTACAAAAATTCAAACAAAAAATTAAAAATTTATAATATCGAAACCTTTCTTTAAAATGCAAAGGTACCTTTATCAACACTTTTGCACTGTCAAAGGTATGGTATGTGGCAAACGCGTTCTCTATCTCAAAACTTAATCTCAAGAAAATTGACAAGGGAATCTCAACCTACCTTTGGCAGAGCATATACGCCAAACCCATAAAAAGAGACATTCTAAAATTAACCGTTAACAAAGGGGGTCTGGGCATTCTTGATGCGCAAAACCAATGTTTTGCCATCAGAATAAAACACATTTTTCAAATGAAAGAAGTAGACAAGTGCCATTATGGCTACTTTTTGCAAAAATACTTTTTATCTTAACCTCTCAAAAATTTAAACTAAATGCCCGCAATGGCTTTTACTTACCGGAAACAACAGCCCGAAATCTCTTGACCTCAATCTCCATCTCAAAAATTGCAGCTGGGAGGAGGACACCCTCCACCCATTTATAATATGGAGCAAGGCGAGGGCTGTGTGAAAAACAATAAGAAAAATTTATGAAAGACCACTACCTTTTAAACTTTTTAACTCGGTACAGGCCCTCTTTTTGATAAATATAGAGGATCTTTCGAAAAAAGATTCTACAGCAAAATTAATACCATAACTCATATTAAAACCAATGAGCTATGGAAATGTAGAAATTCTAAACTTAAAGAAAATCATAATGTATCTGCAGCAAGAATTACTGAAAACATAATAAACGAAATTTAATATATCTGGAAAATGCAGTATGACAAATACTCCAGAGAAAATGATAATAAAAAATTCCACATGAAGTGTTCTCCATGAATAACGCAATAAGCAATAGCAATAATCAAGACTTAACATTCACCATTTAAGTTATGCGGTAGTGGTGTAGTGGTAGAGCGCTCGCTTTTTAAGCAAGAGGTTCTGAATTCGATTCCCACCACGTCCCTGGTAGTACCGCTCTCAACTTGTTTCTCCGCGCAGCGGCCTTGTTCGTCAAGGTTCGTGTTTCGGAGTTATAGAGTTGAGAGAGGGTTATAACCACAAGTACCTTCCTCATCTGTAGTGGCCTTCTCGGCCTTGGGGAGGTGAATTATAAAAAAAAAAAAAAAAGTATGGTGATTTATAGCTCTTGATTACGATAACACATATAAGATAAAATCAAATGGATCTTCAACCAGCGTTAAAACGGAATATGTGCATGACCCAAGCTGTCCAGAGATGGCGAAGGTTGTGTTTTTATTTTTTAAGGTCGTGGGTTAATCGCCAAGATGTTTCTATTTTAAATCACGCTTACGCGCATGTATTGAATGACCTCGGAGGTTTTTAGTACATGCATATATATTTTAAATGCATGAGAAAAGAGCCAGCATTTTATATTATAAACACGAAACTTTAAGATAGTTTTACCTTCACTGAAATTTCTGTCACCATTGTTTGTTTTTTTGAGCGCGCATGCGCATTGTAACAATATTAAATAAAAAATAAAAAAATAAAAAAAAAGCAAACTGATAGAAAAATACTTGACAGTGTTTCTACAGAACCAAGCTTTCAAGTCGTTAAAAGTCGTTACCAAAATCGAGAAGAAAAAATAAAACCAAAAAGAAACAGTGAAAGTCAAATCGAAGTTGAAGAAGGCGAGTTGATCGAAATAAAAAACGACAAAAATATTTGTAGCAGAAATGCACCATCTCCGACTCCTCAAAAGGAAGGCTCGAAAAGAGTTGCACGACAACGGGCGGTATGAATAAATATTTAGTTTATAAAGTATATATCTACAAGTACTTTATTTTTAATATTTTTATATTTTAAGAAAATGTACTCTTAAACCATCTGCCATTTTGATTTCTACACATTCCTTCACTCTCTTTCGTCAAGTTATTAAAAACCGCACTCATACAAAAATAGAGTCAATAATTTTCTGTTAATATATGTTAATATATTATTAAAAAACTAAAAAAATGATTTATGATTTTTATCTTTGCAAGAAATCCATTTAAATACGCAAGACATAGAAAACTCTATTCGACAATGGAATAATCCAGGTTTTTTCTCGAGTGGTACGTCACACACAGGAGGTACTTTAATCTTAACTAACCAAACTAAATATAACTTTAAAATAATTGAACATATCGATGACGAAAACGGTTTTAATTATATTGTTGTGGAAAAAGATAACCACGCTTTCATTTTAATTAATATTTAACCAAAATCCGGATCAAGCCAAGCTGACCAGTTCAAAAGGTAATATTTAAACTATTTAAAAAATTATTTTAAAAAATTATCAAAAAAAAATAGAAATAAACAATTCTAGATCTCATATTATAATCCTTGGAGGCGATTTTAAAATGGTTCTGAAAGAAATAGATCGGCACCCACAAATAAATCGAAAAAAATGTCTTTCAATAGAAGCCTTGTAAATATCATTAAAAGAGCTTAACGTAGAGGACACGTGGAGAAAATTTAACCCTTGCACAAAGGAATATACTTATAAATCCGCCAATAACACCACATTCTCCTTCTTAGATTGCTTATGTATTAGAAAACACATTCGAAAACTAATAAACATAGAACACGAGCCGATGACCTTTTCCGACCACCATAATTCAATATGCGCCACCATCACTCATAAAAACTCAGATATCGGAAAAGAACTATGGATCTTAAACAACTAAATCTTAAATAATCAAAGTTATAACAATAAACTAACAAAAGTTATAAATTTAGCCAACCAAAAAATTGATCAGTCTAAAAATAGAACATCTGACTGGGATTCTCTTAAAAAAGAAATTAAAATTCTTTCCGAAAAATTCAGCAAAACGGAGGCAAAAAAGAGCCGTCAAGAAGAATATAAACTTAAAAAACAGCCAAAAAAACTCTCTCAAAAAACCGCCTTTTAATCCCAAGATGAAACATCTAAGCAAAAACCTTAAAATAAAGCTATATATCTTCGAGATAAACAAACTAAACGGCGTAAAAATAAGGGCTAAAATAAAATGGCGAAAAATGCAGCAATTTCTTTTTTCAATTTGAAAAAGGTAAAATATCTATACAAGAAATCATTAACATCAAAGATAAGAACTGAAACGAAAAAATTAAAACAGCTGATATCACTAACTTTTTTGAAATATTTTACAAAAACCTTTATAAAAACAGCAAAAGCGATGTCACACTGCAAAAATATTTACTCGAAAATACAGACATAAAACAAATTTCTGAACAATGAAAACATTCACTTGATAAACCGATTGATTTAGCCGAAGTCAAAAATGCAATAAAAACAATGAAAAACAACAAATCACCCGGCAATGATGGGCTATCCGCGGAATTTTATGAATCTAACATTAATATTTTAGGAGAAAGTCTAGTTAAAGTCCTAAACAATATAACAAAGAAAAACAAAATGTCAGAAACCTAAAAACAAGCCATAATAACTTGCATCTATAAAAAAGGGGATAAAGCCGATATCTTAAACTGGCGACCTTTATCACTTCTCAACACCGGCTACAAAATACTTATCTAAATAATCTCAAACCGACTAACAAATATAGCACCGTCAATCATCAAAGAAGATCAAACCACATGCATAACCTTTAAAGGTATAACCTTTCTGAACACAAGTAACTACATAAACCGTCAAAGGCATGAGAGTATCAACATCATTAGCAAAAAAATTAATAGGTAGAAGCGTTTTAAGTTATCAATAAAAGGTAAAGCTATCATAATAAATCAAACCCTTTTACGCAGTTTAAGCCATTTATAGTTGGTATTTAGGATGCGATTCAACAAGATTTTATGGAAAAGGAAAAGCAATAACTTTCAAAGTCCTACGGAAGAAAGCAAAATATTTAAAAACTTATAAAACTCGAGGTGATTCAGTTCCACCATCTGATGAACTAATAAATATGCTGGAAAATTATGTCTGTGGTTTATACGGGGCTGAACAAGAAGAATCAGTTAATATAGCTTGTTACACGGTATTTAAATCTGGTAAATATTTTATCTCAAGTATACTCATACCATTTAGCCTTCACAATACCCATTCCTTCTGAAAAAAAATCAAAATAACTTAATGTAAAATATACAGTTTTCTATGAAATAAAAGCACCGTAAAAACCCATAATCAAACACCAAAACTTCCGGTACACCAGAGAGGTTTCAATATCATAAACGTAAAGAAAAAACTAGAATCTTACAGTTGAGCTGGGTCTCAAAGTTATATAACGAAAAAAAAAACGGCGCCTGGAAAGACTCAGCTTCCTACATACTCAATCCATAAATAATAGCATAATTAAGCTAGGGGACATATCAAAAGTATTTGTCTAGGGCTTTCTGGAAAGCCAAGTTATTGGTATAAAACAACGCTTCTTAAACCATTTAAAGTAAAATAAAATAAACCCAAATAAAATAAAAAACATTATAAACACCCAGAGTCCAAGCTTCGACTAAAACAAAACGTCGTTTTGCATAAGCACCTAAAACAATCGTAGACTACGATTCCTTGACTTAACTCCTAAAGCAATTTACAACACTTCCCTAAATATCAACAATAAAAGTACACCCAATAAATTTTACAGATGGAAGGACATTTTTAACAGTATGAATAATACCTAAACAAAAGAATGGGCCTATTTGTTTATATCCATACACAAAAACGAAAACAACAACAAATGATGAAATAAAGTATACACTAATACATTTTCCACTACCCACCAATACACTTTTTAAAAACGAGGCTATATAGCAGACGATCTATAGCCAACAATGCATGAAGAAATTAGAAAACATACAACACATGATATTTAAATGTGAAAAAGTTCAACCTTTAGTAAAATGCACTTTAGCCCTCATTCACAAAGCATACCCATACCGTATACCTCTTAAAAACTCTTTCAAATCACTTCTTTTCTTTTCATCAACTTTTGTAAATAAATTCTATATTGGAAAACTAATAATTAACGAACTATTATATAGTATATTGCAATAAAATGAGTTTGTTCCACGACAAGAAAATTTATCCCAGAAGGACGCTCATGCTGGAATTCAGGGCAAAATTAGAATTTTGTCGGAAGAATTTCAAATTTCTATAATTGATTATAAAAAGATTACTTATCTACAAGAATGCAGAAATATCTGGAGCGGAGAAAATAATATTAATCTAGAAATTAATTACAAAGTTCTTATAAATTGAAATGCCCAGATATATTTTATGAAAATTTCATTTTTAAATTTTCTTTTTCGCTTTTTTGTTTTAAATTCTTCGATTTTTAATTTTTTCGCTTTTTCGTTTTTGTTTTCGATTTTTATATAGTGGACTTTTTTTTTGATTTTTTAAACGTGAGTCCCCTGGGAGACTGTCTTTATGTATTTTAATAGTGGAACAGTAGACCACCTTGTAACTTTATTTATTTACTACTGTAACATTGTTAATACCTCTGCACGTTAAACGCCCGAGGAGAATAAACTACAATACAATATCAAGTGAACTTCAATCAAGTCTTTATTGGCGTATATTAATTAGGTGACCTAATTAACAGTACGCATTGCACCTTCTAACATCGTGTGCAATCCTGCCCACTTTGTCTATACTATCTTTCTAACTTGATTACTTCTGTCTTTCACTCTAACATATCTTCGTTCTTCCCAAACTCACCTTACTCTCGGTCCGTAGAGCGGAATATGACGCTCCTTTAGGAGATAAACTTGTCTTTGCGGGCCTTGGTAATGTAGCCTCTGTATGGCAAATAGCCGGAGGAGTATAAACTACTACACCAGTTCATATCAAGTGAACTCCGATCAACACTTTATCGGCGTACATTAATTAGGTGACCTAATTAACAGTACGTATTGCACCTTCTAATATTGTGTGCAATCCTGTCCGCTTTCTCTATGCCATCGATTTAACACAATTCTTCGTGTTTTCAAACTCACCTTACTCTCGTTCCGTAGAGCGGATTATGACGCTCCTTTTGGAGCTGAACCAGACTGTGCGGGCCTTGGTAATGTGGCCTTTTTATGGCAATTAGCCGGAGGAGGATAAACTATAATACCAGTTTATATCAAGTGAAAAAAAAGATTATAAAAAGGAAGCAACAACAACTATCTCATAAAAAATAATTATTTGTAAGGAGTCGATGTCGGAAGGTTGAATGAGCGCGAATTTAATAAGTGCGAAGTCTTGCAAAAACTGGGAAATATGCGAAGCATCATGGCGATATTTGCTAATTCTTTTAGCCCACTTATGCCAGTTTGCACATATGGCCGTTTGCACTTGTAACAATTTTTGCAGCTGGTTCTCACTTATGACACTTTCCGCTTTTGCCAATTTGCACTTATGCCAATGTTTGTAAGTTCTTATGGCGTACTTATGTCATTTTGCACTTATGCTCTCGTTGATAAACTCTATTTTCTTATAACATTTTAGTTTTTTAGAATATACTTTTAACCAAAAAAGTTTTTATTAAAATATTTTTTTTTGAACAAACACAAATTATTTATAGGATGTTACAAAAACTATATGTTTTTTAAGAAGAAACTGAAAACATTCTAAATATAAATTGTTTAACTGAAAATTAGTATCCTTTGAGTAAACTTTTAAGTATTTTCAATCGTCAAAGTACATTTTGATACTTCCAGGTTTCAAAGTACATTTTCAATCTTCCAGGTTTTGAAAGAGTTTTGTCCCGGTGACATAATGATAAACGAGTTTGAGGAGTTCAGAAACTCCAATTTTTCCGAACATTACGTTAAATAGTGTCTAAAATTCTGATGGTGATAAAGAAATTGTAACAATTTAAATTTTTAACAACAAGATCTTCAAGTTTTTTGTTAAATTTTTATATTATGATTTTAAAGTTTGAAAATTAACGATCGCTACACTATACTGTTACAGAAAAGTTTCGTCTGTTAAAAAAAATACATAAACAACGCTATACCTTAAGTAATATATACGTATTTTTATTCTTATGTCATGCGTATATTTATTCTTTTGCAATACATATACATAGCCACATGTTAGTTGACATATACATAGCCATGACATATACATAGCCACATGTTAGTTCAAAAAATATACAGGATAATTTTTTTTTTCGAATTTATATTTTTTTTACAACTGTATAAATACCTAAATAACATTTTTATAACTTTATAACTTATTCGTTCTGTATTCGTTCTATAGATTCATTCTATACATTCGTTCTATACATTCATTCTATACATTCGTTCTCTATATTCGTTCTATAAATTCATTCTATACACTTGTTCTATACATTCGTTCTATACATTCTTTTTATACATTCGTTCTATACATTCGTTCTATACATTCGTTCTATACATTCGTTCTATATATTTGTTCTATATATTACCATATCTAGATGAATTATGTGCAAAAAGCAGTGACGACCATTTTAACCTTTTTATTTGGCATTTTTGAAAAGCCTTCAAAAACTAGCTGAAAATGTTTAATATAAAATTCAAATTTAGACATAATATATAATCATAAAATATAACTATAAAATATAATCATAAAATATAATCATAAAATATAATCATAAAATATAATCATAAAACATAATCACAAAATATAATCATAAAATTTATTCATATTAGAAAAGCAAAAACAAAAAGCAATGAAAGTTGTTCGTCGTTGTCCTTTGTCCCACATGAGCGCCACACATCGGTTTGTATATCTATCATAAACTAAATTTGAATTTCACATTTTTGTTCCACTTGTAATTACTATTGCCAGGTATGCTTTACTATTCGGGTTGAGGCTTACAGTAGTTAGTGAATTTTAACTCAAATAAAACTAATTTTTACTTAACTTATTGCATCAAATACTAAATTTCAATAAATGACAAACCCCTTTTATTTAATATATCTTCTTTAATAATTTTTAAATACTGATCTCTATTAAAAACCATATATTTAATTTATTGCATATTATAAACTTCAAAAAAATACTGTACATTATTATGTATCCAAACTCCTAAAATGTTTTGTATTCTTTACCTTCAGGATTTTTTACTTCAAGTCTAACAAAATTTGAATATTCTACCACAAAGGCCTACAGAAGTCCAAAAAAAGTTTGTTGATCTAACACATTTCTTAACATTCAAAATAGTGTGGTTGTGCAACTATTAAAAGTAACAATAGCTTTAGATAAATAAGAATGTTTTTTTAAATCTATTTTTAACATCTGTTATGTCACATACTTTCATTTTATTGCTTTTTATGATTCAAAATAATTCAGAACTTGTTTGAAGCTCAGTAGAAATGTTTTTATAAAAAACCTTTTTTCAAAATTTGAATTCTGAAAATTATATCTCTGGTAAGAAACCAGTATTTTTAAAACTTTAAAATAAAAGTTGAAACTGTTTTCAATCTTAACAGTACTTTTAATTTATCATATTTTCAATATCTATAATAGCTAACCAATTTCAATTTTTTGTTCAAAAAAACTGTTAAAACCATAACCTTTGTTTAACACACATAGTTTTATTTTAATATAAACTATGTGTGTGTCTAAAAATTTTATTTTAATATAAACTATGTATATGTCTAAAAATAATTATGACAAAAAAAAATTATTATATAAGTAATTTTTTTGTTGTTGTTTTATGTTATTGATTTATATTTTAACTTATTGTATAAGAATGAACTACCCAAATGCGAGTCAAATATGCTTTTACAGTTAATTTAAATGCTAGATTTTTATTACTTTGCTAAGATATTTCTTTAAAAGTTGATGCCTTTGTTTTAAAATTTGTTGTAAATAATTCTTATAATAGATTTGAGTATTAATAGTTGCTTTTAAATTTTTGGGGTAAAAAAGTACAAAATACTTTTCATGCACTTATTAGGTGGAGTTTTCCTTTCTTTACAAAATCGCTCAATTTTATAAATTTTTGGTTCTTATGGAGGTTTTTATCTACTAAATATTTACCAAAGTTTTTTCCTGGTCAAACCAATAAAGAATTAGTAAAATTTTAATGCAAAACTACAAATGTTTCCGCAACAATGAAAATAACCACAAACGCAAGTCCTCCTACCTCATTCATCTTTCTTTTACGAGAAATGCCTTTTTACCTGTTATTTATGATAAGTGAGAAGTAAGTGCTGGTCACCACCAAACCACTAATATATATTTACCTTTTTTTTAAACAGCAGTTATGCCGGTTTCCAGCTTACAGTGGTTTATTTTCCACTTTTTGACATTTGACTATACTTAGGAAAAATCTCTATATGCGGCGATGCAAATTAAATTATGGTTATGATGTATGTTTTTAGCTTTTTTAGTTTTTGAAGCTCAATCAGTAAAAGTTACTCCTGAGGGCATACCATAACTCTAGAACGCCAAAATAACAAACGTTAAAAACCTAAAAAATTCAGTTATGATTTATTTTCAGATTGGTATACTTGGCCAAAATTTATGTTTTAGGATTACATTTCATGCTTTATCAATTAAAAATACGCCCATGCTCATCATCATGATTGCATTATAACTCAAGGACACTGAAAGAGCGCTTTAAAGCATGCAACAAAAAATATTTCAGAGTTCTTATATAAAGTCGTAATACATTTTTTTACTTCAGTTAGTTTAGACATATCCGTTATATATATGTTTTTACGCTTCATGATTTAAAAAAATCATTTATTAACTGTAGGACACCAAAAAAGAGACTATAAAAATCCAGCTATAAAAATATTTTAGGATCATTACTTAAGTTAATAGTTAAAATGTTTTTAAGCCAATTGTCAACCCTTATCCACTGAATTTTTTAAAAAAGCCTGCAATAACTAATAAATACTCAACCACAATAAATTATAGTGTAATGTAAACACTTTAAATAATAGATCATGAAAGTATTACATTTTGCAAACAGCATTACACTAATTCATAGTGTACTCAAAGGTCACTCATGATTCAAATAGGGAAAGAGTTAAATGAAAATAGACAATCTTTTTATTTAATAAAGACATACATATTATGAGGGATGATAAAATTATTGTTAAATACAATGAAAAATAATACCATGTTAAAGTAAACATTGTCACTCATATTTTGGGCAGAGAGGCTTCAAATCTTTATCAAGGTCTTGAAGGTTCGTATTGTGATCTTTGCGACCTTTTAAAAGAACAATGTCAAAGTATACAAACAGTTTAAGATTTCATCATTAAGAGAGTTAAGAGTTTTCATCATTAACAGGGATGTTAAGTCCATGAAACAAATATTTCTTGACTAAGTAAAAGAGGAAGGGACTATTTTGAAAAAAAAGGGAACACGACATTTAATACGGTCAAATTACAAGTCCGATTGCATGTTCAAATGTTAGATCTTTTCAGGTGTTACATGATTTACTCAGGAGTTTTGATCATTTTATGAAGGTAGTTGTCCACATGGCGGCAAGTCTCTCTACTTGAAAAGAATCTAAGAAAAAACAAAATAACAACATTGCTGAGAAAAGAAAAAGTGAAGAAATTATCCGAGTTAAAACCGGAATAAAATGGGTTTTTGAAGAATCCACTCGACAAGGTGGGAATACAACAACTGGAAATGTTGCGAGAAAACTATTACACAACAATGTACTTCAACAGGTAATTAGTGATCACCTATCAAGGCAAACAGATTGCAAACTAGTTGAAAAGTGTGGCTTGCTTCTTTCCACATTTCTAAGAGCAATGTCAGCTGGAAAAAAAGTTAATATTGAGCTATACAAACAAATGTTTCAGGAGCTAAAAATCTTGCTTCCACAAGAATTTTATTGGATAAGTATAATTTCAATGCTGCGCAAAATTCTTGCTCATAGGTGGGTGTTGTTAGAAATTAATGATTCTTACGGTTTGAAATCTTGGAGTGAAGAAGGAACGGAAACTAAAAGTAAGCGTCTCAGATACTTCAGGGAAAAACTATCAAAAAAAATTAATTAACTGGTCAATATAAAAGATTGCTTCAAAAGACTTTGGCTGGGGTCTGACCCATTAGTTGCAGAAAAACAGAGCAAAAGGCGGCTGTTTTTCAAAAACTGTTCAAATAGAGGGCATTCTAAACGCTCATGTAAGCGCAGAAAATCATTAACTGACGATATTTCAAACAATCTTTTTATTTATAAATAAATTGTTTTTGTAACACGTGTATTTGTTAATTTTTCAAAACCAAATTCTAAAACATTACCTCAAGATGGCAACTTAAAAACTCATATTTTTTATAAACCGTTAATGGGGCCACCTTATGCATTGCAGAAAATAGAAGCTTTTATTTTTTAGTTTAAAAATCATATAAGGTTTACTATGGCGCTATTAGTGGTTTTTGAAATAGTGACTTTAATGTTTAGCAAAATCATGCTCAAAAATTCACAGTTTTTATATCACTTTTATGAAAATTATTCGATTTATTCAATTTTCTTTTTCAAATACTATTATTATTGCTATCATTAGCCAGAAAAATTTATTTTTATGTTGGCACTTTATCTCTTAATAATAATTTTCCAAGTTTTAGGATCAAAAAGTTTTTTTTCATCACTTTTTTACGAGTATAATCAAAAACTCTGCTGTGTTTTTTTTCTTCCAAATTGTTTAACTTTGGGTTGCCGTAACTTATTAAATAGACCAAAATTTTCCTTTACTTTTAACTTAAATCTGCTTACTATTTAAGTATACAAAAGTTAATTTTAAATCTCAAAACATAAAATATTTTACTCATGTTCACCATATAAACCACTGTGCAACTTTATACTTTTTCTGACATTATATTATATCAAAAAACAGCATTGTTTTGTAATAAGTTTATATCATTCAATTTAAAATTATTTTTCAGTTTTCTTTCTTTCAAATAATGAATATAGTTTTTTTAAATTAGTATTTACAATGTTTTGAATTATATCTAGGTGCGGCTAACGCTAATCATGATATTCGCAATTCTTTAAAATCAATTTTTGTTTTAAACAAATTTGTTGATGGTAATGATAAACTACTCAATTCAGTATGCAAAAATGGAATTAACGCGTTATATCAAATGAGGGATGATATTGCACCAAGAGTTTATAATAGTTTAGAGTTATCAATTAAAGAGTTGCTAGAAAGCAATAGCTGTTGTAAGTTCAAATACTATACTTATACTTTTTAAATTTAATTTAAGATATTTATTTATGTTTACAAATACACAATTACATATAGGTGTAAGTATGTATGAGTAAGCGTATGCGCGCATGCATTTTAAGATTTAAGTTATTTTTAGGTATAGCTAATGATAATGAAGAAAAGACATTCAGCGAGTCTTTAAAATCAGTCATTGAGTTGTCAGAATTTAATGATACAAATGGTGTTTTGTTAAATGCAATACTTGAGGAAGGAATAAAAGGATTGTATAAACTCAAAGATGAAATTCCACCTAAAATATTTAAAAAGTTGGAGTCATCTGTTGAGGAGCTTTTACCTAGCAACACCAAATTTAATTACAATCAAGATTCAAATATCCAGGTTAGTTTTAAAAAATTTATTGTGAATCAACTTCGAGTAATGAATGTGCCAAATAACCTTCACCTACATTTACAAGAGCAAATTAATGAAATATTATCAAATATTGTAAAGAGTTATGCGTTTTGTATTGAAGACCAAAGCATATATGATATGATAAACAATTCACTTAGCTTAACTGATATTGAAGATGTAAAAAACATTAGAACATTTTTAGAAAAGCTTTGGAAACCGGTCCAAATTAATGAAGAGCTTAAATTGTCTTTGCTAAACAAAGTAATATTGTCCTGTTTAGAAGTTGTAAAAAACTTTGAAGGCAATACTCCAATAGAAATGCTTGAAAGGTTAAAAAGCCTAATAAATGACATGCCTCATGATCGAGATCTTTTTAAAAAAGATTGCGGAATATATTCTGGCACAGAAACCTCTATCAACTCTAAACAGCGTCATGAAGAATTTTCTGACAAAATTATAAACAAATTAAAAAAACAAAAAGAAAGATTAATGTTAATGCCCAATTGTCTCGAGAAATCTGTTTTAAATTTAATTTATTTAATTCGTTTGAAAGATTTACCTGACAACAATATTACCCATCTATTAAAGAAAGAAGAGGAACCAATAGATTTTGACATTCACATATTTTCTTTAAATGAGAGATTTGCTATTGAGGGACTCAATTTTAACCATGAAACAAAAGAAAACTTTAAAACAGCCATAAATCTAACTAAAAAGGGATGTTTTAATTCAGCACTCCAAGGTTTTGAATCATTGTTAAAGAAAATCCAACCTTTGGACATCACAGAAATAACCCATCTATTAGAAAAAGCTAATGAAAATTATAATCTGATAGAAAATCAGGACATAATACTTTTATTAGGAATGACGGGATCTGGTAAAACAGCCACTATTCATTTTTTATCCGGTTCTAAAATGGTTGAACAAAAAGTAGAAATTAAACCTGGCGAGTTTCTTAATCATATTACAGCAGCAGAACCATTTCCGGATGTTTTATCTAAATTTGTTATAAGTTGTCGCGCTGAATCGGAAACAAGATACATAAATCCAATACAAATCAACTTAAAAGATTTAGGCGCATATGCGGATAAGTTTATAATATTATGTGATTCACCCGGTTTTGGTGACACTGCTGGTCCTGAAGTGGATATAGCCAATAGTGTTAGTATTGTTGAAGGAATAAGTCGTTGCAAAAGCGTTCGACCAGTCATTTTAATGAATTATGAAAACCAAGGCGGTCGAGGTGAAGGTATTCGCGCGATGACACGAATGATTCAGGATATGGTAATAAATATTGAAGAATATTTGTCTACATTTTCTTATTTATTTACTAAGTATCCGGAAATCAACATTTACACAAGTCTTCTCAACATATACACGAGCATTGAGAAAAGTATGTCTGAGCCTAACGACGAAACATTTAAAGCTATTTTTGAAGATATGTTGAAAAAAACTAAAAAAAATGGAAAATCATTAGATCTCATTAAAAATAATCCGTTAGATGTTTTAAGTAAGATTATCAATACACATTGCATTGATGATCCTAAAAGAGTGTTTAGGTACACAATGGCCGAACAATCAAAAAGTGCGGTGTACATGCAATCCGAATACAATAAGTCTGCAATAATATGCGCCGCTAAAACCAACAACTATAATCTGATAAAATATAAAATTGGTGAACTTATATTTTTGAGTGATACTTTAAAGTTAAATGAGGTAAAGCAAATTTTGAAGGAGTCTATTGATTTTGTAAACACTCATATTGAGAGACGTTACGAAGATACAAAAGAAAGACTTAACAGATGTCTAGACAATCAAAGCAAACTCTCGAGTGATGAGCTAGAGTACTATGTTTCTCATATTGAGAAATTTAAAGAGCTTCATATTTTTAAAGATGTTGAACCATTGATAAAAGTAAGTAACTTAAGTGAGGCATTGGTTCAAAATTTGCGTTTAAGATGTGATCAAGAATTAAAAGCTTTTAAATCTCTGGACATTTTTGATAACGAATACTCTAAAACATCTTTGCATAATTTAAAAATAATGACTGAAAAATGTGACAACCAAGGATACATATATGCTTGTCAATTTGTAATCGACCAGGTATGCATTTGTTAATACCTTTTCAGTTTTTAACTTTTTTTTGAAGTTTGCCTTTAAGTTTGTGTAACATTTTAAGTAGTATATACGTAATATATATATATATATATATATATATATATATATATATATATATATATATATATATATATATATATATATATATATATATATATATATATATATGTATATATATATATATATATATATATATATATATATATATATATATATATATATATATATATATATATATATATATATATATATATATATATATGTATATATATATATATATATATATATATATATATATATATATAATTTGTGAGTGCTCGTGTTTTATTTTAAAATTATATTTTTCATACCTATATTGGTTGGGCTCAGTACTTTCCGGCCGGATATACAAAAAATATCCAACAAACTAATTTCAAATTTTTTCATAACGAGACTAATTGTATCATTTAAAGATTTTAATCAGCTCGTACAGATTTTAGAGGTCATTTAGAAAGGGAGACCGGGGCTAGTTGGCTCGGTTTTTACTCTATGAGCGCTGTAGCCCTGACAGTACATTCTTTTGAAAATATCAAAGTGTAGTCTTAAAAAGTATGAATTTAGGTAACTTATAAAATTTGCATTCATTTACAAAAAAAAATTCTTGGGGCCTTTCTGGGCCCTCAAAAAAAAAAAAAAAACAACGGGGTAAGTTGGCGCAAACAATAAAAATGATTATTAATGTACTATTAAGTGCAAAATTAATAGAAACTTTTTCACTAATAATTTTGGCAACAATTCTATTCCAAAATTTAATATTACTTTTAGCTGGTACCAAATATTAGTCCGTATAACAGCCAAAACAGTAGCCAACTTTTTAACTTTGAAAAAAAAACCTAAAAAAAATTTCTTTTAAATTTTTTTGTAACAATAAATTTTTTCAATATTGTTAAAAATTAGAAAAAAAAAATTAATTTTATAAAAACACATTTTATTTTTCCATAGTAAATGCTTTGAGCTAACTTACCCCGTGGAGATTTTGCCAACATACCCCGAAAGCCTTTTTTTCAATAAACAGTTTATAGATTCTGAAAAACGGCAACATTGAAAAAAAGTCTGACTGGGTATAGTAAACCAATTGTGCCTGGAACTTTTACAATAATTTTATTTTCATAGGACTTACTATGTTCTTTGTAAAGTAAAAAGGAAGTGATGTTCCAAATGTTACGCCAAAATGTTTTGTCCAAAAATCGCATAAATCTTAATATCTCTCATGCGCACGCGCGGATCCTGACAATACTCTAGTTAATGATGAAATGGTCAGTTAGGGAGGTCTTGTGTAATTTTTGTTACTTTCTTATGAAAGGCTTTGAAGATAAACACAGTACTTACCCCTGCAGCCAACTAGCCCCGGTCTTCCCTAATCGAAATTTTTCGGGAATAGGTTACGTCATGGTTTGGATCTTGCTATCAATGAACTTTCTTGATGCAGCAATTCTTAGCTGAAATTTTTTGTCGATTTATAACTTTTTAACAAGACATTTTTACAATTATCCAGTAACTCTCGAGATCACGCTGCTCTTGAAAAGATGCGAACCCCTTGTAGGGTTTGCATCTCTTGCAACAATTTAGATGCCATTTCGGTTGTACCAATGTACTGTCTTCTTGATGTAATTGATTGTTGCTGAGTTTGTTAATAAAAAAAATGTTACTGAAGACATTTAGTTATATACAAACTAAAAGTTAAAGTTTTTTGGATAGCAAACGGGGCACTCTTTGGGCCATAAGAGCAAGTTGATAGCCACAAGAGGACCTTCGAAGCGAACTTTTTAGTCTGAATACACCGAATTTTTGTTTGCATAGATAGTTTTGAATGATAATAATACTTATGGCCAGGCAAATGTGAAAAATCTATTTTGTAGTACGTTTTGTTGTACACAAAAATCCATAAGTTTTCTTGGTTAAAAAGTTTAAAAAGCTTCTTTTCACGGCGAATTGATTTTAATTCTCCATCGATTGATTGCTTCGGAATTTTTTTTTTTGACGTAAGCCTACAAAACCTTGCTTTCGAGTGCTTTTTTGAGAAGAAAACAACTGTATTTGAACATTTTCGCAAGATCTCTTTGAGATTGGCATTGGTTTCTTGCAATAGACCAAATGATTGAGTCCACTTTGTTTTTGTCAGGAATATCTTTAGCTTTCCATCGCATCTTTTTCTCTTTTTTTTTTTAGAGTATAAGAAGGAAACAAAATAGAAACCCTTTAAAATGTAGTAAAAGTTGCAACTTTTTTTTAAATTTTGACATGCTTTTTTAAAAATATTCTAAAGAATTTTTGGTTTCCAAAAATAAAAAAGTATGAATTAAAAACCGTTAGGTGGTACATCAGAAAAAAATGTGAAATATTATATAAAATATTTCCCTTCGATAAAAATTTGTTATAATAATTTTCATTTAAAAATATATATTTGGAAACGTATTATAAATCCATAATGGCAGAATAAGAACAAAAAAGACCGTATTTCAAAACATATTTTGATTTAGTGATAGATTTATGGATTGAAAATTAAAACAACGATAAAATATACACACCATTTAACACATACACCATTTAACTCATGCGTTTTTTAAATTTATAAAAATTACTATTTTATTACAAATTTGCTAAAAAAATTAAAACTTTCTCTGTAAAATTATAGTAATAACTTTTTATATGTCTAAATTCAAGAAAAAAAAGGTTCAACTGCAGCATCAATAGTAAATAAGCATTTCCTGAAAATTCCTGCTCCTAACCTTTAATTTTACTCCAGTTATCGTATTTTCAATTTTTTTGCAAAATGCACGGAAATTCAAAAAAATCATTTAAAAAAAGGCAAGAAACAAAAAACAAAAAATGATTTTGAAGTTTTAAAACTGCTAAAACCACCACTTACCTCAAAAAATTTTTCTTATTCTGTTCAGCATCATAGATTACGTTAAATAAAATTTTTTTTGGAAAAAAAACCATTTTACAGAGTTAAATGCCTCATATCTATTCTCAGTTTCACCATGCAGGCATTTTTAAGCAATTCATCAACTTGTAGATCTTGAACATTAGGAAGAATCAAAGTCTTAATCCATTGTGGAATTTAAACAGATGAATTAATATTTTTCTTGTTAGTATTCCAGTATTTACACTATGTTTCAGTTGTATTTCTAGGGCAAAATTGGGGTAGATACTCATTATCCGGAAAGCTAGTAAAATGAATGAGTATAGCATAAACAGCTTTTTTCATTTGGTACAAATATCCTTTATTATATCTATTAGTTATTCTATAGAAATTTTGCATTGATTTTTTTAGTCTGTCAACTTTCGTTTGCCAAAAATAGGTGTTTTCCTCCTTTTGTATTTCCTTAAAAAATTACGTAACCGTGTATCTAATTTTTTCTGGACGTCACCAACACATTAGAGTTTTTCGATATCACTTAAAACTAATGATAATTAATCACAGAAAAAATATCACTGAAAAATGATGTATTTCCATCATCAAGAAATCGCATATAAATCAAGTTATTCTTTTATACAGAGGTTTTTGAAAATATTCACTGCACCAATAAATTCCATTTCTCCAGAAGATTTTTTATGGTTAATGGAACAATCATTTCCTTCTTTCCAAAAATAACACTTATGCAAGTATTTTCTCTTTTCCCACATTTTATAACCTTTGCAATATTTGGACATAACTAATAAACATTTGGACATCTATGCACTTACCGCCGGATAAAGCAGTAACAATCCCTTTCATTAATGCATGCCTATATTTTTTCCAAGAACCATGAACTAAAACACGTGTTTTTAATGGTTAATTGGCATCTTTATCATTTTAAATCTCAGAAGTAGCTTGATTTATACTTTAATTTGCAACTTCTTTGTAAGCTAACATAACATTTTGGCAAACTGTTTAAAACCTGTTCTGTGTCAAATCATTTAAGTTAAATTCTGTTTAATTTAAAACCTGTTCTGTGTCAAATCATTTAAGTCTGTGTTAAATCATGCACAAAGAAAAATATTTCATAGAACTAAATTCACAACCAATTTCTCAAAAACCAATAATTGCACGCATATTTTCTTCAAAAGTTTTTTTCCTACTTTTTTCTGTTTGAGTTTTAGATAAAATTTTTGGTGAAGTGTGAGTACACGTTGAACAGTCACAGGCTGAGCAAAGCATGTCGAATAAAAGAAAAAAAAACCATTTTGTAACTTTTTTTATCTTCAATTATAAAAGAAGAATAACATAACTGACAGACTGTTTCTTAAATCAAATTCTTTAACAGAGAAAATTCATAAAAATAAAAGAATAACTAATTTGCTTATCATGACTACTTTCAGTACTATTAACAGTAACTAGTTTCTTAGCACTAGAACTAGATAGAGCAGTAAAGATAAAGAAGTTAAAGACTGAACAGTAACTTTTATTTGGATGACTTCTATACTATTTTTTTTTTTAGTTTGTCTAGATAAATTTTGTTTATTTAACATCTTGACAATAAACAAAATTGCGATAAGGTTGCTAGGGTGTTTTATATGATAGTGGGGCTTAATTCAGAATAAGTTAAGCTATCTGTTAAAAAAATAAGTTAAAGTTTTTGCAGAAAATTTAAATTAAAGGAAAAATAATTTATAAAACTAAGAAAAATCTTCTTTTTTTTTTTGCTTTTTTTCTTCATGGCGTAATACCTTAAATTCAGGGTTAACCTTATCCGCGGGGTTCCTAAACGCTCCAGATATTTTATCAAAGAATGAAGTTCCGATTTGTCCGAAGATTTTCATTTAAAATGGGTTATTAATCCAAGAACTTTCTATACAAGATAGTTTTTTGATTTAATAAAAAATGTGAGCTTTTTTTACAAAAAAAGTTATTCAGATTTTTATTAGTAAAGATAAGATCAATAATTGTGTTTACATGGCAATTAAATAATGGTAGTTAAGTAGAGAATTTATGTTATTTATTTTTAAAATTTTATTTGTTACAGTATTCAATAAAACTTACTCATAAAATGTATCATATTAATAATGAAAACAACATTAGGCTTTTCTATGTTTACGATAGGAATAACTTTAAAGATAGTTTTTAAAATAGCTGTATCAGCAGTTTAAAAGAGGTTATAATTTAAAAAGTTGCATCAACAACATTTCCCGTTAACTTTTCCAATAGTTTGCAACTCAGTTTGTAAAAAAGTGCTGACGTTATCGAAAACCTTTAGTTATTTGGGGTTTTAAACATATAAATATTTTTTCTTAATTTGTTTGTTGAATTTATTGAGAAAGCCTGTTATTGTGAAATATAAAGATCAACTTTTTAAAAACGTTGAGCAATCTTGTATTGCCGTATTAGTTCACTACAATTTCTGCATTTTTTGAGTGCTGTTAAGCCAATTATTTTTACTCTTTGATTGTAACTAAAATGATTAATCAACTATATTATTTTTGCTGCACGCTGTTTGACATGTTCAAGAAGAGCAATTTCTGATTTAAGATTGGGAGACTAGGCCTATGTACTAACTTCTTGATTCGGTTAAACTTAGAGCGGATACAGATGATAATCCCCGCCGTCAATATCATATCTAGCTGACTTTAATTATTAAAATTTTAGCATTTTTATTTTGCATCTATATTAAAGCAGATAATACTGCATCTGTATATAAGATTTATTATTTAGTTGGTACTCTCTGAATTCATTAGTTAGTAATCTAAAAGTTCTTAAATTTAATTCTTGTTTATTACAAACGCAATATGAGTTCCACCGCAACCAAATTGTTCAGAAAAAATAGGTAATGCTTATTCAAAACTTAGATTGTGCTCTAACTTACGATCACAAAATAATGTAGTTACAGATCATCCAAGAATGACGTTGACAAGTTTGAGTTCAGAGGCCTAGATAAATATCAGTTAAATGAATTGAAGGAGTCAGAAAATTCTTTACAGATGTGATCATATTCCGTTATATTTTATACTATGCATAATATAATCACATTGTTGACCCCAATGTACAACTGGCTTGAAAAACGTGATGCTAATAAGTCAAATACGTGGATGATAATCTTTAGAAATACATGCCCTCCTTCAGCGCGTACAACAAATTAATAAGAACCAAGTTCCTAAAATGGCGTATCTCAATTATTAGGACAGATAGATCAGTACAATTTTCTTTATCGTCTTTATTAGATCTAACAACTCACAATATAGAATTTGTAATTTATCTTCAATGTGTTACATACCCATAAAGATACATTATATCCGGAAAAAAAATAATTAAATGAAAATAATTTATTTTTTAAAATTTGATTTATTTTAAAATGTAATTAATAAAGTGTTTTGGCTGCGGCTTTTACCAGAAAAATGGTATTTTAATGATATTTTGTAATCCAAATATCTAATAAAACTAAAATGGTTGAAGACTTCACTAGTTCTTCAAAAAAACTTCACTAGTTCTTCATTGTATAGTAATGCAGGAGTTGAATTAAGTCATAATAAAAGGAAGTTCAAAAGATATTCTCACTTTTTTACTCATTGATACAATTTTGCATTGGAAATACAACTAAAAAATGCCATAACATGACAATTTTTTATTATAAAGCATCACTTTTGATTCAACTTCTGCCATTAAACTAGAAAATATTCTGTCTGAAAATCTCAGCCTTAAAGTTTACGTGTATAATAATCCTAAAATATTATATTAAAAATAACAAAGTCGCTAAATGTTAAATACTGAGAAAAAAAAAAGAATAAATAAACTGACAAAAGTAGTATGACTTTATTAATATGAACCTGCTGAATAAACCTTTACTTTTTTTTTTCTTTATTTTGGAATTCTTTTCTAATAGCTCTTTACGACTACGCTTTTTTGACCTTCTAAGAATATTCTTCATGCGCTCATGAATAACATTTTTAATAGCATTTCATTCTATAACTTTCTTAAATGCGTTAAGAATAAACTGTGAAACTGACACTTCAAACTTTAATTATATTAGTTTTAAAGCAGATTTACCATCTTTAAAATCAATTACTGCAGAACAAATAACTATTTTATGATTTGAAGAGGTTTTAGAGAGCTGTGTCCTTTTATCTGCTATTAACCCTCAGACGAAACTGTTAATGACATTGTTTCTTCACTTTTTTGTTGTTTCTATGGTTGCTTTAGTCAAAGATGTTATACAAACGCTAGTATATTTACCATGCAAAACAAAAGTAACTTTGTTGAAAGACTTTAAAGAAATATGGTATTTAATAAATGAAGCAAAAAATATATAGCTCGATGTCTTTTTCCAACTTTTCTTAATGCCTTTACCATATTAATTAGTTGCAAAGAACTTTTTGCCATGATATTCTGTAATACTATTTTTATTTTGAATATAGTTCATATTCTTGGAAGTTTTGAATGTTTGATGCCATCGACAAGAACTTGAATTACATGATAGTTGTAGTTCTAAACAAAATTTTTGTCAACTAATTTTAGTTTTCATTATTTTCAACAATAACATTGATTCCAAAATCTGAGCAGCTTGCTATTTATTTTAATAAAGATTTGAACAGATCGAAAAAAAAAAAATCTACTAAGCAGCTTTGAATTCAAGAACTTTATGGTCGCCTTTTTTTTTTTCTTCCTAATTTGAGTTACTTGATAAAAGTAAAAAACCGCAAGTTAACTTATTTATTTTTGTATGTATTGAATTAATTAGCAAATGTTCTCTTATTACTTCAAAAATGAGCAATGATTACTTATCTTAACAATAAATATTCTTGTCAATTGTATTTTTAACATTTGTTCTTTACTTAAAATAGCAACTTAAAATAACCGTCATACATTTCATTCTAACAAGTTTAGTGTGGAAATTATAATTTTATAATTTAAACAAATAATATAAGAATGGCTCAGTGTAAAATAAGCAATGGCATAGTTTCAGGAGGAATATCATAAACTGTATTTGTAACTTGTAACTTTTCTTGCTTTAATTTAATCTAAAGGTGAACAATTAACCCTCATACACTTCATTCTAACAAGTTTAGTGTGGAAATACTTCATAAATTAAGGAAATAGTACAAGAAAATAAAAAGGAAGTATAAATATGAGTAAACGAGTGTGGTTTCTCCGGAATAAAAAATTTTCTAAAATAAAAAAACATATATTTTGGAGCTAAATCACGCGACCCTAGGAACAGTTGTTTATTACATTGTTTTAGTTACACAGGCCTTGCGAGAGTTAGGCCACTGATATTAATCGCAGATAAAATTATTTACTAAAAAAGTTTTTCATTCTCATATAAATTGTTGTTTAGAAAACCATAACTGTTTAGACTAGCGCCGGATTAAGGCTTAGTTTAAAGTGGACTCGTGAAAATTCTTGAGGAATTGAGCAGTGTTCGTATCGAAATCAGGAAAAAACCATACAAAAATAAAACATCTTTCTTTAAAAATTCGCGGTTCCTAAATCTGCAAGGCTTGGGGTTAACGCTTTCCTCCTTAGTTTTTAAATTAATAGAAATATTTATGCAAAAAACTTGTATAAAAGAACTAATAGTTATGCCAATTATGCTTTTCAAATAGTCTACACATTCCGAGTCTCCCATGCGTATACACGAGTTCAACTTAATGCTATGTTTCAGCTTTGTCTAAACTCCTGACTTTTTGAATGGTTTTAGTATTTTTGAGACCACAGCGTTAGTTTATGTCCAAAAATCTCCCGATTGCCAGTTTGCGCGTGTTTTCAAATCACAGTTATAGTATAGTTATAAAATTATACGTAAAATTTTAATAAACCAATTAATATCAAAAGTGTTCTGCGAGTGATTTTTATTGGTACAAACATTTTGCGCTAGATTTGTATTTGATTTATAAGAAAACAAGCGTATGAGTCTAGGTCTATATACCTCATCTTACCATTTTTTAATTATATCTTGAGATTACACTCTCACATTAATAACGTAATGTCAAATTGATATTGTCGGAAAAGTTGCTACAAAAAATGGACACTCCAATTAAATTATACTCCTGAATCAAAACTAATTAATAAAAGTCTAAAAATAATTATATGTAAAACAATTTTTTAAACTTGAAATTTGGTAATACACTTGCATTAAACCATCTCCATAAATTATGAAATAAAAGTAATCTAATTAGTAAATAAAATAAAAGGTAAACTTGCAAGGTATATCTTTAAATTCTATCAATAAAAACAATGGCTATGAAACTATATATTAACTATTATGAATGAAAATAATTTCTAAAATCAAGATATAATCAAAATGGTAAAGAATTTTCAGAAATGAAATTATCATCATTACCTAAAAATTAATGCTTCTACAAACTTTTTGATATTTGCCAGCGCAAGTTTTTAATAAAAAGTCATACAACTAATCAGCTTTGCTAGCTACAACACTTGAAGTACCAGTTTTGCAAGTCAATACATCTGTGGCACTTATTTTAAAATTTAAAATACTTGCTTGGATGTTTTATATACCATAGCTTTACTTAGGTAACCTTAACTCAAACATCAAGGTTTACAAGAATCGGATACCTTGTATCTGATTATTATAACCTGATGCAAGATATATTTGATATCTTGCATAAGATGTTTATCAACTTTGAAAAACAAACTACAAAATGCTCTTGTTTTTGAACATGCAACATAGACATAACATAGCATAATAATTTTACAGCGAAAAAAAATACCTGAAACTGCATAGACCAAATGTCGCCGTTCACTAAATGTTAGTTATCTAAAGTTTTACTTTTTCGCTTTACTGTTTTAGAAGATCCTCTCAAAGTTAATGTAGAACATAAGTAAATTTATTTACTTATAAAATATAGATAACTTTTAATTTACTTTATAAATTATATAAAATGTAAGTTTTTATTTTTATTTTTATATAATTTATTTTTAATAAAATTTTTTTATTACGTTTAAATAAAAAATACCTACTTGAATATTTTTTTTTTTTTTTTTGTAAATTTAATAGGGTAGAACCGGGTCAAACCGCACACTTATCAATAAAAGTTACATAACTTTTTATTTTTTTTAAATTTTTTTTTATAAGATAGGTAATAAAAAACTACATGAGATAATATAAATATATTTTAAAAAAATAACAATAAAATTATCGAAAATATTAGGCAACCAAAAATAGCTCGTGCGGTTTATCCTAATTGCCTAATTTTAAGAAATGTATTTTAATGTAAAACTGGTTGTGGTGGGGGGATGATTTTGCATATAAATTAAAGCTTCTTTTAAGGAGAATCAATCAGTGTGTTTCATAAGTTTTATTAGCGCGTTTTAAATTTAAAAGTCTCAAGTGGAGAATGGCTGTGTCAGATGCGATAATCCGCGCCTATTTACTTTATGAGTTCAAACTTGGGACCAAAGCTGCAGAAGCTTATCGTAAAATATGCGCTGCTTTTGGGGAAAGTACCATAGCCCGACAACAAGTCAAAAGTGGTTTAAAAACGACGGGTCAAAAGTGGTTTAAAAAACGACGGGTCAAAAGTGGTTTAAAAAAATTTCTTCTAGAAATGAAAACCTTGAAGATGAATCAAGATCTGGAAGACCATCCATCGTAAACAACGAGGATATTAAGCTGGCAATCGAGCAGGACTCCAGTCAAACATGTCAGGACCTTGCCTTAAGATTTAATGTGAGTGATGAAATTATTCGTTTACATTTGCACCAACTTGGAAAACGTTGGAAGTTGAGCAAATGGGTACCTTATGAGTTGAGTGAAACAAACAAGCTACAGCGCTTAACCATTTGTTCTTCATTGCTTTCCCGCCACAATTTAGTGCCACTTTTTGACCGAATGTTGACGTGCGACGAAAAATGAATTATGTACTCTAACAAAAAACGAACATATCATTGGCTAGCCAGTAACGATTCAGTACCGATGACTCCTAAACCAATCATTCACCAACAAAAGGTTTTACTGTGTGTATGGTGGACTACAGCAGGTATCGTTCGCTATGAATTGCTACCAAGTGGACAAACCATTACTGCTGAGATATACTCAGCCCAATTGGACAGAGTTTTGGTTGCTCTTTACCAAAAGCAAGCAGCTTTGGCAAACAGAAAAGGTGTTGTATTCCGCCATGAACACACCAGACCGCACACCGCAAAAATCACGCGGGAAACTCTAGCACGTTTACAATGTTTGATTCTACCTCACCCTCCGTATTCCCCAGACCTTGCATCAAGCGACTATCACCTGTCGGATATCAGCCCTGGAAAATCATATGAGGAATCGATAGTTTCAAAATAGAGAAGATCTCGAAAATGAGTTAATTCAATTTTTTAGCTACCAAACTGAAGACTTTTATAAGAACGGAATATACCAGCTTGTTTCACGATGTGAGAAAGTTATTCTTGCTGAAGGAGACTATTTTTTAGAATAAACTTTGTTTAAACTGTTTTTATGTGTATTTGTTTATGGATCTGCAAAACCGCACGAACTTTTTTGTACGGTTTTGCAGTTATACGGTTTTAGGCGACATTCTGATAAAACCGCACACTTGAGAAAACATTGAAATTTTTTGAATTTTAACTTTTTTTTGTTATTTTTTTTAGCACAACTTATATTTAGGAAAATATATTAAAGTTTATACATACTCTTGCTTGAAAAAAATGCTTCAACTCTATCTCGATACTGTTTTTGCAACGCACAACACATGCTTGATACCTATCAAAACTTGAAGCTGGGGTAGTTGAGAAAGATGGTAATCGGTGTATAGTTTAAGTAAGTGCTGTGGCAGCTGTTGAAGATGATGAAGCTGTGTCTTAGCAAGATGGTATAGGTGCTGCGGAGGCTGCTAAAGTTGATTAAGGTAGGCTAAACGTATGTGTGATTGCTAATGTCATATGATTTGTGTTGTTTTTATTAAGTGGAAATAAGCCAGAGTACTGGAAACCAGTTATTGCATGAAAGCGTTTAAAACATTTACTACTCTCGTACAGCAGTTTGAGCATCTAAACTCTTACATTTTGAGTTTTTGTAATACTATGTAAGAATTTTTTTCCATGCTTGTTTGACATGAAAATAGACACCTCTTTCAAATGGTTGTAGAATATGTGAAGAATGCTCTGGTAGACAAATCAAGATTATATTGTGTATTTTGTACAGCAATACCGCTTCCAAAGCTATGTGAGATGTATGCCCAAGTAATACTAAAATATGAGTACTACCAATTTGATCAGTTTCGGGTATAAATACTTCTTTCATCCATTCAATAAACGTATCGTGCTCCATCCAACCTGATTTTAAAATTGAATATTTGGTGCCAACTGGACCACCTCGTGCCCAGTCACGACATAAATTTCTTTTGGCTTTGTATATGACAAATGATAGTGCAAATTGCCCATTAGTGTTGCAGCATTTTTTTACAGTATGATGAATTTTTTCATTGTTGCCTGTAAGTTTAAATGCAAGTCTTGCCCCTTTTCGACTCACTACGGTTGCTTTGCCTTAATCACCTGAAAAACCTGTTTCATCACAATTCTAAATATGCGACCCATAGGTTACACCATTCTAGGATTTCATTTCGGGGTAAACCATAACCCTAGTAACCAAGTAATTTGAAGGATTATACAAAGATGATTGAATATATAAGATATTTTTTAACAAAATAGTAAAACATATTAACTACAATACTTTACATGATAAAGATTTTTTATTTAATTGGATAGATGAGACAGTTCTCATTTCGAAGTAAAATCGTATAATCGTATAAAAGTAATACCACGTGACGCAAATGTTTCCTGTTGTTTGGCTATTGTTATTTATAACAATTGCAAGCGCGCTTTTAAACAATGAGTTAAATCCATTAAAACACCCTTGGTTAAACCAAATACGTTTTAATAGATGGACGTTTAACGCATCGTTACAGATCAAAGGCATCAAACTTTTTAAATAACCCCACCATCCGCCTGTTAAACCCAGCAAAAAAAGAAGTAGGACGAATTTCCAAAACAGTAATCTCTAAAATCAATGCTGTGCTAAGAGAAATGCTCAGCTTAAGTTAATGGCAAAGCTTGCAGGATGTTTGCTGGTCAGCACCTAATTATAAATCGAGAAGATAGGAAATTTATTATAAACGCAAGAAAATCTTTATTCTTTAACAATGGTGAGTCTATGATAAAAGAAAAACAGTGAATTATTTGATGTAAGTATGGGTGCTTATGATGGTGCTGAAGTATGTAATTTGGAGGGAAATTTTATGTTGCACCAACTACCTCAATATTTCAACGGGAAGGAACTAGTTTTATATTGGGACGACGATCTAGCTATTTTTATAAAACGTAGTGGCCAACAAATGGAAAAAATGTAGAAGCATTTCGTAAATATTTCTAAAAGCAATGGTATCCATTTATCTATCAGCTGAAATGTTAAAATTGTCATTTACTTTGACTTAACACTTCATCTTAGCAACAGTTCCTTCCAACCTTACTCAAAGCCAGATAACATTCTAAATTATTTACACGCCGACTCTAATCACCCTCAGTGCATATTAAAAAGTCTTCCGCAAACAATTGAACTAAGATTGTCTACTGCATCTTCAAACAAAGAAATTTTTGAAAAAGCTGTTTTTCCCTATCAGGTTGCATTGTTAAAATCGGGTTTTTCATCCAAGCTCAAATATCAGTCAGGTATTGAACCCATTCAAAACAAAAATCACAAACGTAACATTATTTGGTATAATCACCCATATAGTAAAAATGTTCTTTTTTTACTATATGGGTTATTATACCAAATAATGTTACCATTTAAAACCATTTAAAATTTTCTAATTTAATTAAGTACAAAAATGATTTGGAATTATCTTAAGAAATTTGGAAACTTAAAGAAGAAAACATTTTGTTTTTTACTAAGTGGAAAATTATCAAACGCTATCTAACATACAACATTTTGTCCGAAATTCGCTATCTAACATACAACATTTCGTCCGAAATTCGCTATCTAACATACAACATTTCGTCCGAAATTCGCAACCTTTGTCTTAATGAAAAGTTTTATATCTTAATGCTTACAGGGGGAAATCTGTTGAACAAAAGAAGCGAGTTGGTTTCAAATTGTAAACATAAAAATAAATTCTTTCTTTCGTTTTATGATATTGGCGATTATCTGATTTATATACAATTTTTTTTCGACGTTTTCTTGTTTTGTCTCCATAAAGACGTCAGACGGCGCTCTACTGTATTTTGTAAATTTATTAACGTTTTTTTTTTGTTTGCTTTTGATACAGTACACGGCTGATAATTGCCATTTAGGCATGAAACTTATAATTCCATAAAAAATTGTTTTTTCTCTCTCTAAGTATACATACATACATATATATATATATATATATATATATATATATATATATATATATATATATATATATATATATATATATATATATATATATATATATATATATATATATATATATATATATATTTATATATATATGTATATATATACATATGTATATTAGGGTGTTTCAAAAAAAGTTGCGTCTGATTAAAAGAAAGAGCCCTAACTTATCATGTGCCTAAACTATGATTAAGTACTAAAAAAAAATTTTTTTTTAATTTAGAAAAATGTTAAGGGTCCCTTCAAGGGGGAAGGGGGCAATTTTTAGGGCATTTTTTACCACTTTTAAAACTATTTGTAGGTAGTCTTAACATTATAATTTTTTACTTTTCAAAATATATGATTATGCTTATAAAAGCTAATTTAATCAAAATAAAATGGTCTCTATTCTCAAAAAAAAAATTTAAACTTATAAAAGAACTTTCAAAAAATCCTTATTATGATTAAATATTATCAATAAATATTTAAAAAATAAAATATTTTTACACTGTACATTTTTTTACACTATACTTATTATAGTTTTAGATTTTGTTTGTAAACAATATGTTTTCTTGAAATATATTTTATATTTAACTTAATTTTTGGATTGTATATTAAAAAAATTAATAAAATGCCACCCAATTTTTTTTTACGTATTAGATAGTATAAAATAATTTTTATTTAAAAAGTTAATCAAAAAACTTCCAGCAAAGAAATTTGTTTCTACTAAAGAGATAATACGATACTATCTCTATCTACAAATAGCAAAGCAAAAATGAAGGTTGTTCTACCAAAAGCTTTTAATTTAAACCTAATTGTACATATGATCAACCTAACTGCTGTGCACTGTCCAAATTTATGGTTCCTTAGATTCTTGGTGGATTTAAAGTGCATACAATACGAAGCTTATGTAATTTTTTCAATGAATTCTAAATAATCTTAATCCATGAATATTTTACTGTCAAATAATCTCCATACAGTACAAAAATTGACCAACTGTTGAGGGAGTAGATAAAATTAAAAGATCAAAGATACAGAACTAATTTTGCCGAAGTAAATAAAATACATCTATAAAATTTTTTATGTATTCATATCTACTAAATATTCGAACAATTTTTGTTCACTGTCTTCGCTATCAAGAATACAAATATGCAGATTCAATTTATAGTTTTATATAGATTAGTAACAGGTTTGTTTGATTTTAAAAAAGACAAAGGACCATAAATATTATTTAGAAGAACTCTGAATGATAGTTTATTTGCCCTAGGAGATAACGAATGTGGTGATATGGCTGAAAAACTGTGCAGTTTATGAAGATGTCCAAGTTTTTCTTTGGAGCACAAGATAATGGACCAACCTATATTTAATTAAGACAGGTTAAGTAAAAGTCACTAAAACAAATTAAGTCTAATTTCTTATGTTTTTTGTTAATACCAATTTTTTTAAAAAGAATCAATAGTATTATAAATTTACTGGGATTGCTATCGGTTTTAAATTTAAAAAATTTAATTTTTTCAAATTTGATTATAAACCGTATGGCTTTGACTATTGATTTAAGAAAATATACCCTTCTTCCCTGCCCAGGCCCTCTCTTTTACATATTTTCCATAATAATCCCTAAAGCTGACTTTAATTGAGAAATCAATATAGCACTGTATTAAAATCAATAATATAATCTTTTTTTGTAAGCTTTAAAAACTTTTTAAAAACATTTTGTACTTGCGTGCTTTGCTAAATATTTATGGATTTTAGTGTTTCTTAAAACAATTTTAATAAGTTTAAAACTTTTTTTGAGAATAGGACCCATTATATTTTGATTAAATAACTCTTTACCAAACATAAATATAAAAAAAATTTAAAACTAGTAATTTTAATACTTCCTTAAAACAGCTTTAAAAATGGTACTAAGGGCTTTAAGCTACGGCTCTTTTTTTTTCAGACATGACCTTTTTATAAAACACCCTAATATATTTATATACTAGTATATATATTAGGCCGGATCATAACTTAAAAAAATTTGGAAAATTTCTTCGGGAATTTCTAGTAATTGGCTCTCAAATACGCTGAATGCAATGCTGCAAACCGTTTTTCGTTACTACTTTGCTATACTTTGTATTTTTACCTTTGAAGTTTTCAAATAAATTAACTTAAAAACGCTCATTTGTTACATAATTTATTGATTGAATTTATAATAAAATTCAAATTATTTGAACAGTCAAAACAATATATCATTAGCAAACGTTGATTAGAAACTATACTTAAATGTTCTTAAATTCAGATTTTGTGTCAAAGTGAGGTATCAACTTGCGGCGCTCCAGTTGAACGCGAATATAGCCATCAGGATTTTCTATATATATATATATATATATATATATATATATATATATATATATATATATATATTATATATATATATATATATATATATATATATATATCTTATATATATACATATATATATATATATATATGCTCGAAACTATGCGGGATAAATCAAATAAATTTAATATTGTATATATTATAGCTTACTTGTTACAAAAGTAAACTTATTTGTTTACGTTTCTTTTGATTGGATAATATTTTTTATTATTCTTAATATAATAGAAAATTCCTCCCATAGCAGTTTTAACTGTTGGGTGTTGCATGGTTAGATTTTGACGTTAACACCATTGCGATAACTAAATTTACTCCTGCCGTTAACAAAACAAAGACATTAGAATACGAGTTTTTTTTTTTCGCTAACGTTAAAAACTGCCGATTTATTGTAATTAGCCGATAGCTTATCGCAAGGTTTAACGGAGGGATGTAAATACGGCTGCGGGACCACCTTTAAATTTAGTTCTTTTTACAAAATCAGGAAATAACACCTCCTGTGAACAAAAACTTATTTTAAAAGAATGATTGCATAAAGAAACTTATTAGCAAATAATTTTGTTTCTTTACCTGCAGCCTAAGCGATAGTTTCTATTATGCTGATATAAAATAGCTCTCACTATTGCTTTAAAAACCGATAACTTATCTAAATAAGTCAGAAGACGAACTTTTTTCATCTAAGCTTTAAGTTAAGTTTAAGTAAATGTAAAATTGTTGGAAAGTATTATGAAAAGTATACTTAGATTTTGCAATGTTGTGGCAAAAGGCAGGCAGTGCTATGTTATTGTGGTTGTGGTATTGGTAGGCTGACATCATATTGGAAAAGTGCTCCAGATGAACAATATTAAAAGGCTTCTTTCCTTGAGCTTAAAATCAATGATATTGAAAAGATTCCCTAATTTTGTATTGCTATACTTTTTAATACAGTGAAGAAAATAGAATTAGACTCACCATGTACTGATCCAATATTTAGTAAATCTGTACGTAAATTTGTGCGGTGCATATTTTGTATCCACACACATATAATTATTGTTAAAAACAGCAACTTTTTAGATAATAATATAGCGTGACTAAATTGTTAATTATAAAGCTTTAAAGAAAAGTGGTGGCAAACGTAAAATTGATAATTGTGCTAAACGAGCTATTGTACGTCGTGCTACTGCTCAGCACATAACTGCATTTTAAATTCGTGCTGATTTATAATTACCTGTAACTGTTCAACGTGTAAGACAAATGTTACATAAAGATCCAAACAAAGTTCGGAAAAAGCATTAAACTAAATTCAAAACTTACTGTTCGTCATAAAAAAGCTAAGTTACAATTTGTAAAAGAACACATGTTTTGGTTGGATGAGTAGAATCAAGTTCTCTTAAGTGATGAAAAAATGTTCAATCTAAATAGCCCTGATGGCTCTCAGTACTACTGGCACGATCTTCGGAACAACGAAGAAACTAGGATGAGTCGTAACTTTGGTGGTGGAACTGTTATGGTTTGTTGGGCTTTTTTGTTTGCTGGAAAACGGTCATTGGCATGGATTTCAACAAAAATGAATTCACAGCACTACATTGAATTAATAGAAATTAGTTTGCTTAAACTTGGTGAAAAATTGATGGGTGAAAATTTCACTTTTTAACAAGACAACGCTGCTATCCATAAATCAAATTTTACAAAAGCGTGGTTTAGAAAAAAAGTTATTTACGTAATGGAACGGCCCGCATGCAGTCCAGATCTTCAAAACCAAATTGAAATTGCATGCAGTCAGAACCAAATTGAAAACCTATGGGGAATACTTTCTAAAAAAGTTAAAGAAAATGGTAAGCAATATGGAATCTGCATTGGAGCTGGAAAAATCTATCAGAAAAGCATGGAATGAAATATCTATAGAAACTATCCAAATCTTGTGACTAGTATGTAGTACGCATATTGAAAGTCATTAAAAATTCAGGAAGCAACACTAAACATTAAATGAGCGTAAAAACAAAATAATTTCTATATATTCTTATAAAACGAAAGTGAGGCTAATTCTGTTTTCTTCACAAATCGAATTAATTTTATTTTTTTTCCATTTGTAATTAATTAAACATACTAATTTATAAATTTTTTGTTAGCAGTTGAAGATAATAAGAAACAAAGTAGATTTAATAATTGTTTCGCTGCCATTTTAGTTAAATTAGAACAAAAAATAAAGGCGAGGCTAATTCTATTTTTTCTGCTGTATCAGTTATACAAAAGTAACATTTATTGTGATGGTTCCTTGACACTTTCTATATTAACGGCAAAAAACATCATTTTTCTTTTATTTCGTGAACATCTGATAAAGCAGTTCGGCACGTTCACAAAACTTATCACAAAACGAACCAATGAATCTTCTAAAAAACTTAGCGTACGCTATCAACAGTGTCACCTTTTAGATCTTATTTAATATCTGCTTTTGCTAATCTGTTATTCTTATACGTAGGAAATTATCTCAGGAAAATTTTGACATTTTTCAGTAGTCAATTACGGACGAAATTAGGTATAAACAAATTAGGGGATCAGATAACAACTCTAAACATATAATAACACGTTCCTAAAATGTAACATATTCACTGTAGAAAAGCTTTTAAGGTATAAACTGGGAATTTTGTTTACCATTTTTACGTAAATTAGCAAAAATCGCAGTGGGTTACACAATAACTAATTTTCTGTCTTGTAACGCGCTACTTAAATTTCATAATTTAAACTTAGATTACGAGAGCGTTCTCCCATGAAATGATTTTGAGACACTGACAATATACAGACATATAGGGGCATTCAGTTGCAAGAAACGCTTTAACTTTCGAACAGCAAATGATGCAGAAAAAACGTTTACATTTTTTGAACCAGCATATAAAATCATTCAATATTTTGAAATATATATATATATATATATATATGTAAACATATACATTAGTAAAAACTCTTATCTATTTTTTTCTTTCTTCTACACAGTGTTTCTCCATTAGTAGGTTTATCAGGAAGAAGCTACTTCCTGATGAACCTACTGATGGAGAAACATTGTGTAGAAGAAAGAAAAAATTAGATAAATGTATTTACTAATTTATTATTGCGCTGTTTTTTAAGAACATTGAGCACTCTGTTTGTAGAATACACTAATATAATTTATATATATATACATATATGTATATATATATATATATATATATATATATATATATATATATATATATATATATATATATATATATATATATGTATATATATATATATATATATATATATATATATATATGTATATATATATATATATATATATGTATATATATATATATATATATATATATATATATATATATATATATATATATATATATATATATATATATATATATATATATATATATATATATATATATATATATATATATATATATATATATATTAGTAAATCCATTTTTTTGTAAAAAACTGAATTCCGGATTTTCGGAATTACAGGAGATGAAATCCGGAATTCCGGTTTAATTCCGGAATTATTATAGAAGAATTTAAAAAATATAAAGAAAAGAAAGTACATAGTTCAAAACAATAAAATTAAAACAAATTACAAAATAAGGAAACATTTCATATTAAAATATTTTTGAACTACATAAATAAATTGCAAAATGAAAGTTCAATTTTCATTTTGATTTTTGAAAAAGCTTCTTAAAAAGCACAAAGTATCCAATGTTTTGTCGTTGAGCCTTGATCGAATTTATGTTGAAAATGCTCCTGCAGCGGAAAAAGCGCGCTCTGACTCCACACTAGTTGGTGGAATTGTTAATAAACTTTTGTAAAGATCTTCCAAAAGCATTTCGCGGGATCCCCCTTCATCCCAAATTTTCATTTCACTGCGAATTTCGAAATGAATCGATGATTTTTGTAGAACTTTTGACCGTAATTCCGAGAGTGATTCCTTTATCTTTTGCTGAAGAATTTTCTGCAAGGATAACTAAGTTTCCAATGATTCGATAGGTTTATCGTCATCCATTTTAGTAGACTCAGATACTGTCTGGTCTATTTCTAATGCTACTTCACCACTAAGTTTTTGGATTAGGGATGTGATAATTTTGGTAATTTCAGTTTTTGAACGACGCAAAATTTTCTTGTGAATTTTGGTTTAACCCCTATTATGCAAATATTGAAGAACATCGGATACCACAGTTCTTCTTCGATTAATTTGAACTTCAAACTCTTTTTTCATTTCACGGCCAATTTCTTCATTTTCATCAAAATTTTCTAACACAAACGTAAATGTTGCATCCGCAGAAAGTAAATTTGCATCAGCACGGCATAACGCGTCTACGGCTAATTTTATAGGCTTCAAATTTCTAGAAACTGTAGATATTATATTCCATTCTGAATCATTCAAAAATGTATCCGCTTTGATATCAGTTATTGCCTTTTTTATTGAACTTTTCAAAAAATTAAAACGTTCTAACATGGACATCAGGCTACTCCATCTAGTCTTCGAATCAAGCAATAGCTGCAATTCCTTTCCATGATCTTCTTTCACATGTTTTTGCAACACTTCATTTTTTAAAGGGGAACGTCGAAACATTCGAACAATTACCCGAACTTTCATGATTACATTTCGCAATGTATACTTTTCAGTAATTTCTACATCACATTCATTTCTCGTCCCCACTTGCATTCCTACATCATCACTTAAATCTTCTTCATCAGAGTCCAGATCTAGGACACTATCATAATCATCTTCATCTACCTCTTTCTCTGTTTGTTTGTAGATCACATTTACAATTGCAATCTGAATTGCATGAGCAAAACACACAATTTGTTCACATAGTAATAATCTACCCACTTTTTGCATCATAGAAGCACCATCAGTTACAATACACGAAATATCGTTCCTTATATTTAACTGAAATGATTCTAACTTGTCCTCTAACAAATTTACACATTTTTCAGCCGCAAATCGACCATTAATTCGAGAAAGACCCAAATTCCAGATATTTTTCGACCCATGAACGTTAACATTCATATAAAGTCTATTTCGAGAGGACGTCCACTCGTCCAATGTTAGACTAAAGCATAAATTCTTTTTTAATTGATTAATTTCAGCAATTGCTTAATTTTTTTAGTATAATCCATCACGACTTTCTGTATGCTGGTGCGTGATTTTGGAATATCACCGAATCCACGCATTGTTAAACATTGTCTTGAATCGTTTGACGTACAAAAAACACGAAACGGTAAACCATCAGAAGCAATCATTCTAGCTACTACGGCAGGAAAAGTTTCATGTTTTTTTGACTTGAAAAAATCAATGATCGTGTTCGTTTTTCTGGTTGTGCTCACAACACTATCGTTCTGTCAGATGTAGAAGCTGTTGTATTTTCATCAAACTTTCGCTTGTTCAAAACTGTGTTGTGTTTAGAACGAAGATGTGTGTGCATGGGAGTTGTACATCCACCCATTATCTTTAAAACTTGCTTGCATTGCAAGCATTTCGCCACCTGATTTGTCTTCCCTCGTAGAAAATATTTCCACACTGAATTTGATGAGCATTCTTTTGAAATGTCCAAAAAAGTTTCTTCAGATTTATCTACCATACTTGGTTTGGGATTTAAAACAATAACAATGTAAGTCTACAAAATTTTTGAAACATAAAATTAATATAATGACTTACTTTGTCTGCTCTGCATACAATTTAATTTCTTAATGTTAATATTTCATTTAAAAAAATTTTTTTAATGCATTTGCAGTAGCCTAAGCCTACTAAAATTTAAATTTTTTGAATTTATAACAATGAAAGTACACAATGCTGCCATCTATAGTAAAAGTTCTTCTAAATTCGAAATTCTAAAAATTTCAAAAAAAAACTTTTGTTTTGTTTTTATATTATGTATTTATTCCGTTGTATTATACTACTGAGGATGACAACTTTGTTGTTGAAAAACGTTTTTAGTAATAAAAATTAAAATTTTTAGAACGGAAGAAATACATAATATAAAAACAAAACAAAAGTTTTTTTTGAAATTTTTATAAAAACAGTTCTAAATAACTTCAAAAATAAAACAAGAATTAATTAATATATACATATATTATTTAATTCTTTATATTAAATAATATATGTATATATTATTTAATTCTTATTTTATTTAATATATTATATATATATATATATATATATATATATATATATATATATATATATATATATATATATATATATATATATATATATATATATATATGTATATAAATATATATATATATATATATATATAAATATGTATATATATATATATATATATATATATATATATATATATATATATATATATATAAATATATATATATGATAGCAGGTTTTTGTTTTTTTAAATAATTTTGCTTCCTACAAGGCTGCAAGTAATCACAAATTAGAGTTGGAAGTTAGTGGGAGAGAATAGATGAACATTGTAGAGCAAGAAAACGATTGACAGACGACTTAAAGGATGGAAAATTATATGAATCAGGAAAGTAAAATGAAGGAAGCGAAATTTAAAGAGCTAATGTTTGAGGAAAAAAACTAGATGAATGAGAGTTTTTGGAGCACTTCGAAACAGCCGCAGAAAAAGGCTAAGACTTAATTGAATAACGAGTAACACGAGAATAAACTTTAGTAGATGGCAAAAGAGATGCTAGCTCTTTAGAGCAGTACCCATAATGGTATTTGAGCTCGATAAAGAGATGAAACCTTAGCGGATGCTAGTTTTGTAACAAATTTGATATATGGTTTCCAAGAAAGATTGGAAGTAAGAGTTAATCCTAAAAGATGAAGACTGTGGATGACTCATTACCTTACCGTTCATAAATATAGGAAGATTTAAATTTTTGCAATAAGGATTGGCTGAAAAAAATTTAGTTTTATCTGAGTTGACGTTCATCAGCCACTGTGAGCTCCATGCTGTAACAGAAGTAAGATCCTTTTCAAGCCCAAAGCCCCCTCCAAGCAATCATCTGCAATCGCAGCAGCGCTTTGGGAGAAAAACTATGGACAAGAGTGAGGCTTAACCTGGAATTGTCGAGAGGAAATAAAAGATTCTATTCCAGCCTGAATCCACGAAGGGATAAGACTCAACAGAAGAAAAGTAACTTCAAAGGCCACTGATATGAATGATAGGTTTAGAGAACTTGGTGATGACGATTTTTTTGTGTTTAATAGTTTTGTTACTTTATTCATTTTTAAATTTGTTAAAGAACTTGACTCAAAGCATATATAGTACTCAGTACACTGCTTAATAGCGCAAGCAATTGCCTCATTACTATTAATAAATCTAAAGCCGTAAAAAAGGGCTCCAAATGTGGCCTTGGCAATGCACACCAAAAGTACAAACAGGAACACCATCCATGCAATACATGGCACTGTAAATACTTTGATATCATTCAGCCGTTGATGGAATCTGCCTCTCTGACAGCTATCACAGAGTTCGGAAAAACCTGGCTAACAGCCGGCCTCAGAACCATAAAAATGAGTTGTATCATTTGAAGATAATAGAATGAGTTGCCTAGTCAAGAAGATCCAGCATTCAACATCCTAAATTGGAAACAATGTATTATAAATACATCTGCATCATATATATATATATATATATATATGTATATATATATATATATATATATATATATATATATATATATATATATATATATATGTATATAAAGGTATATATATATATATATATATATATATATATATATATATATATATATATATATATATATATATATATATATATATATGTATATACAGTATGTCAAAAAAGTCACCCCCTGTTGATTTTTTAATAAAAACAAAATTTTATATGCGTAAATTTAGATTTTTGACCTCAATTTTTTTTTTTATATTGAATTTATTTCAAAAAACATTTTTATAACAAGAAATTAATACTCTTATACTTAAAAAAAAAATTATCCACTAAATTAGAAAAAGTGTAAGTCAAAAAGTGTATCACCCCCTAATCATTTTTTAACTTTTCTGTTTTTTAAATTAGTAAAATTGCAGAAAATAAGCCAAAAACAATCAAATTTGATTGATAGAAGTTATTCTAACTAATTTTTTAGCAAAGCTTGTTTTCTTTTTTGGTTCTTAATAAGAAAATTATGGCAAAAAGATATGAAATTCATGAATCAGTAAAAAAACTGATCCTGGGACACTATAAAAGTGGAAAAGGACAAAAAACTATTTCTAAAATAGTCCATGTTAAGCCTGATAGTGTAGGAAATATCATTAGAAAATATAAAAAAATGGGTACTGTTAAAAATTTGCCAAGAAAAGAGCGCCCAGCTAAGACTACCCAACGCATTGATAGAGAAATTATTCGAAAAGTTGAACAAGATTGAGGATTATCTGCACCAAAGCTTGCGAAAGATTTACAAACAGATCATGGTGTAACTGTAAATCCTCAAACTGTTCGCAATCGCTTGAAAAATCGAGGTTTTGTAGGTAGAGTTGCTCCAAAAAAGCCTTTTTTGAGTAAAAAGAATCAAAAGAAAAGATTGGCTTGGGCTAAGAAACACTTAAATTGGACTATTGACCAATGGCAAAGAGTTTTATGGTCTGATGAAACAAAAATATGTTTGTTTGGTTCTGATGGTATCATACGCAAATGGAGAAAAAATGGTGAACGCCTAAATCCTAAATGTATGAGACCAACTGTCAAGCATGGGGAGGTGACATTAAGCTTTATTATAAAATTTTAATATTATATATACTTCTAACTTAATTTTTCCTCTTATCATAGGTCAAATAATGGTTTGGGGCTCTTTTGCTTGGAGTGGAGTCTCCAAGCAAAAGAGCCCCAAACCATTATTTGACCTATGATAAGAGGAAAAATTTTTTGTCATTATTCCGTCAATGAATTCATTGACGGAATAATGACAAAAGAGGTTTATACTGACATTCTGAAGCGAAAACTGAGATCAAGCGCCAGAAGTGCTGGCTCATCTCGTAATTTAAACTTTCAACAGGATGGAGATCCTAAACACACATCAAAGTTAGCTACTGAGTGGTTAAAAAAAAACAGTATTAAGATGTTAGATTGGGTTCCTCAGTCACCAGACCTAAATCCGATTGAAAATTATGGAATCTTTTTAAAATTGAAGTAGCTGATCAAAAACCATCCAGTTTGTCGCAATTAAAGGCAATTCTCATTGAGGAGTGGGAAAAATTTGACACACAATGGCTTAAAAACTTAGTAAATTCAATGCCTAAAAGATGTCTTGCAGTCATCAAGGCAAAAGGCGCACAAATAGACTATTAAATTTATTTTAGCAAAATAATTATATAAGGGGTGATACACTTTTTTGACTCACACTTTTTCCAATTTAGCGGATAGTTTTTGTTTTAAGTATAAGAATATTAATTTCTTGTAATAAAAATGTTTTTTGATATAAATTCAATATTTAAAAAAAAAAATTGGGTCAAAAATCTATATTTAAGCACTTTTTCGACATACTGTATATATATATGTATATATATGTATATATATCTTTATATATATGTTTATATATATATATATATATATATATATATATATACATATATATATATAAAAATATATATATATATATATATATATATATATATATATATATATATATATATATATAGATATATATATATATATATATATATATATATATATATATATATATATATATATATATATATATATATATATATATATATATATATATATATATATATTAGTAGAAAATCACTTAACAAAATTTTTTTCCATTTAACACTGTGTTTCATCAACAAAGATTCATCAGAAATGGATGATCAAATAAATAAAACTTCAATTTATACCAAAAATTAAATTACAGGAAGTTGCAAATGTCTTAACTACTGTAAATTTTCACACATTTGTGGAATTTGCTGACACTATTATAAAAAGAATTCTTTAGAAATGATTACTTATGCTATTTTTTTTAATGTTTTTTTAAAAAGGTAGTTAATGTAATGTATTATTTGAACTCATTTTAGTTTTTTTATAGTTTTTTAGGAGAAACTTATTTTCGTGCCTACATTTAGAAATTAATTCCGATCTTTTGTTTAATAAGCATTCTTGATTTGCATGTGTAATTATTTTAAATTTTTCTTGTAGGCATAGTATGCATTTTTTGTACCTGTGTAATGTACCTGATAAACAATATATTGGCATAACAGAGGGTGAATGGAAAAAACGTTTTGCCAATCATAAGCAATCTTTCAAGAATAAAAAGTATTCAAAAGACACCATGCTGTCAAAATATATATGGGAATTAAAAGAAAAAAATATTGATGATTTTATACTGAATTGGTCTATCCTCAAAACAGCGCCTGCATATAACAATAATTCCAAAAAATGCATACTATGCCTACAAGAAAAATTTGAAATAATTACACATGCAAATCAAGAATGCTTATAATTGTTGTTATATTTAATGTCTTTAAATACAACAACAATCAACTAAACAAATTAAAAATTGAACATTGTAGATAAAGAATTTGAGTACATTTGATTCTTTTAAAATGCTTTTTCTTCTTATTAAGCCATACACCTTTATCATAGAATACACGATAACAATATTATTGTCTTGTATAACGTATCTCAATAATAACAAAAATAGTATAACACTTTTTTTCTTTGTGTACGCAATGTATAGTGTTATTGTATATACAATGGCCATATAGATTGTATACATAATGTATATTCTACTTAAAAAAATCTTTTTGAAAGAAATGAAATGTAAAAAAAACAAATTTTCGTAATAACTGCGACAATAACAGTAAAACTTAAAGTATTAGTTACTTAAAGTATTTTTTTTCAACAATATTGTTGATTAAAAATAATTATTACTTTGTAACATTGTTTATTTAAGCCTTTTACAAAATTTATAATTTTATATATACTAAAGCTAAAAGTAAATCAAACTGTTAATAAATATCTAAGATATAATCTATTATTGTAATAAAAATTAAAATATTATCTAACAACTCTTTATGAAACCGTTGGTTAAAATTATTTTGATTTCAATGCTATTTCGAGATAAAATAAAAAATGGCGCAAACATTTAACAACAACCAAGCAAAACATCTACAAAACGTTAACCATAAAACTAATTATTTTTGACCGATACTAATAAAACGAGATTTTTATTTTAGTTTACATGTTCGTTTGATCTGTGTTTTATTGTGAAAAGTCACACTTCCAAATGTAATTCAAACGTCTTTTAAACGTTCCACGCTGACGAAAAAAAGATTTTGGTTCCATAAAGGTTTAGAACGTTCAGAACATAAGCTGAACTACATTGTTCGAGCAGTGTTTGCTAGGACATCTCAAAATATAATTTTTTTGAAAATGAAAAGTTATATTTTGAGATCAGTGGTTGCAACGGCATCTGGCGTCAAGTATACATGATCCGATATTTGGTAATCACCGAAATCAAAGTTAAATAACAAAAAATTTTCCTACGCCTACAAGCAGAAACCAATTCACTTTTTTTGTTAAGTAATAATCGTCTATCAAAAGTCACAATAAAATATTTTTCATTGATGCAAAGGTTACATGTTTTTGTAGATGGGTTTTTTTGTTGATGGAACATAATAAAAAGATTGCCATCTTTTTATTATGTTCCACTTAATTATAGGCATGTTACCTGCATCTTTATGTTTCAGATTACCTTGGAAAGTTCGGTATTATTCCTTTACCTGGTTGCATTAAAGGATTTAAGGTGGTTTGCAAACCTGAGCTTGAATGCGTTTTCACTAATACTAATGTAAGATTTTTCCATAAGATTGGTATTAGTTAATGCTAAAGTGGCTTTACATACAACACTTTTTGATAGACATTGGTTATTTAACAGGCATGTGGTTTTCTTAACGCAGTAGAAATTTATATCATTAGCGGTGATTTTGTTGCGCAAAATTTGTTGGTTTTATGAATTAGCAATTGATCTAATAATTGGCATGCAGCTGTAACTAATTTTTATTGTGCTTCTGTTAAAAACTTTGTGGAGTTCTTGATGAAATAGAAAATAAAAGTCAATTAAAATTAAGAAAAGGTGTCCAATTTTTGTTACCACATTTTTATTGAAAAGAGGATTAAACCATATAACATTTCTTTTTTGTTTATTAGTATTAAAAGGATTTAAATTTGAATGATATTGGAGATTGGTGTGAAATCCATTGGATAAAATTTTTAGGAAATAAATTATAAGATAATAGGAAAAAAATTTTACTATCTAACTTTGCAACGTTAGTTGTTGCAACGCTGAAACTGTATTTTTTATAACGGTTTTTATTTTATATTTTTATTTTATTATTATTATATATGCGGATTGGCATAAAACTTTAAATTCCATTACAAAGTTGTATTTTTTCATATAAGTTATTTTAATATAATTTGATCTAGTTTTTTTTTTTTTAAAAAAAAAAAAGAAGATATTTATCACTCTTAAACAGACGAGAATTGAATTTCCAGCAGTATACAACATTTATCAATATATGTATATATATATATATATATATATATATATATATATATATATATATATATATATATATATATATATATATATATATATATATATATATATATATATATTCATATAAATATACAGTATTGGGCAAAACATTTGCAGCCAACATCGAACAATGCTAAAAAGTGTTCCTAATTTTACATGTCTTAAAAACGAAACGAACTATACTACCACAGCAAACAGTTCAGGAGTCTGGAGTCATAGAATGCCATGATATGAGCAATCAGCTGACAGGTGACAGCACACAGGCAGAATTTCGTTGACAAGTGCCATTTTGCAGCGGACAAAACAAGTGCAACTTTTTTGGTTTGATTCATTTTCTTAAGTCTGGTCCGTGTCAACGTCACAGAAGTTTTTTAATAATTAAAGGAAGTATCCAGAAGTTTCCAGAAGCATGCAGAAGCTTCCAGAAGTTTCCAGAAGAAGCATCTGGAAGCATCCAGTTGCATCCAGAAACATTCAGAAGCATCCAGACGCATCCAGAAGCTTCCAGAAGCATCGAAAAGAAGCATCTAGAATCTTCCAAAACAGGTTCATACAGGTTCATTTTACTTTATAAGAGACACGTAAATCGACATGTAATTCAGTCAGTATATGGAAGTCAATCAGTCCGTATTATCAAGACAGTTTATCGAAGTGAGTTTTATCAAAGTGTTTTATCGAAGAACATCAATACAAGAAGTGAAATACAACAAGTGTTTCATTACATCAATACAGTCCACATGCAACCAAGACGTTGTGTTCCACAGAGCATTATTGTATCATCACAAGGTAAAGGTAACACGGTAAGCCTTGAGAAACGTGATTATTTATTTTTATTAAATTTATGACTTCAAGTGCAAAAATGGTTCCCGACAGTCTTGGATTGGAACTAAGAAAGAAAATTATTGGCGATTACGTAAGTGGAATGTCACAAAAAAGTATTTGTGATAAATATTGCGTGAAAAAATGGACCGTATCAAGACTGTTCCAAATATCGTTCTACGGGGAAGTTGGCAGCAGATAATAAAGGTAGAAGACCGCGTTCCACCACTTCTAGAGAGGATTCTATGATCGTCAGACCCGTCAAGAAGAATCCCTGGATATCATCAGTCGAGTTACAAAAACAATTAGAGCTGCCTGTATCGGACCGAACAATCAGATGACGTGCTGTTGAAGCCGGATCGTTTTCTCGACGCCCTGCAAAGAAACCGCTAATTTCACTAAAAAACCAGAAGAAAAGACTCCTGTTTGCTACATCTCATATTGACTGAAATGTGCAGAAATGGCGAACTGTCCTGTTTAGTGATGAATCCAAGTTCAACATCATTGGGAGCGATGGCATTTGCCGTGTACGTCAACCGGCCGGAAAACGCCTCGATTTACGTTACTGCCATAAGACCGTGAAGCATGGTGGAGGCAATGTAATGGTCTGGGGGTATTTTTCTGCTAACGGTCTTGGTCCAATACATCGAAGCGATAGAATAATGGACCGTTTCATTTATGAAAATATCCTGAAAGATGTTATGTTACCTCATGCTGAATGGAATACGCCAATAAAATTGGTTTTTCAGCAAGACAAAAATCCGAAACACACTGCAAAAGTAGTCAAGCAGTGGTTTTAAGACAACCACCTATCGGTGATAGATTGGCCGCCTCAATCTCCGGATCTCAACCCTATCGAGAACCTGTGGGAGATCATCTACCGCAGAATTAATCGTGAAGGTGTTCGCAATAAGGATCAACTGTTTGAACAAATCCAAAAGGCCTGGGCAGCGATTCCACAAAGTTTCATTGATCACCTGATCAAATCTATGTCTCGAAGATGCAAGGCTGTGATCGACAACAAAGGATTCGCCACGAAATATTGATAGCGAAATACATCTTGGTCAACATTTTGTCGAGTTGCACTTGTTTTGTTCAGAAGGAAATCAACTTTTTTTAATACTTTTGATTACTTTATTAATTATCGTGTACAAATAATAAACTTTGTGATGAATAAAACTTGAAGAACTTTGTCTCTAAACAGTTACATAGTTATTTCTCTAAATTGAAAAAATGCAGCTCTTTTATATAAAAAAACTAATTTAGCATTATTTGGTTGCACTCGTTTTGTCCGATACTGTATATATATATATATATATATATATATATATATATATATATATATATATATATATATATATATATATATATATATATATATATATATATATATATATTTATATATATATATATATATATATATATATATATATATAAATATATAGATAGATAGATAGATATATTTAAATGTAAAAACAATATACTATTGGTAATAACTGTGACTATAACAATATAGTTTGTAGTTAATAATAAAATATGAAGGTTTATTAAAAGTATTGTATACTAATAGTATTTATATTTAACAATATTGTTCTTTAAAAAAATGATATTGTTAACTGGTGGTGGCTTCACAGGAAATGTTCATTTTTTAGTAAAATAATTTAAATCAATTCTAAAATCAGTTCATAAATCAAATGTAATGAAATTAATTATAAAATATAATGGTTTATTAAAAAAAAAAAAAGTCTTTATTGATAAAAAACGCTCAAAAGAAGCATTTTTTTATTTTATTTTTCAAAACGCGATTATTCCAGAATGACTTCTTAAGACAACTCGGTACTTTGCAATATTATTTTCTGATATATGTGGTTGAGGATGAACTAATATCATTAAAAGACAAAGATATTTATTTAATTCCCAAAAAACTCAAAATTGACTATATTCTAAGGTGTAAGGTTCAATAAAAACTTAGCAATCGATAAATATTCATTTAATTATCAAGATTCTAGTTCATTTTCTACATATAAATGTATTAAACAATTAGGGAAAATTTGGAGATCTAAGCATTTTTTAATGTTGAAATATCGTGTTTTGAGTTCATAAACTATATAAGGCAAGCAAATAAAAAAAGCTTTTAAAATATCCTTTTTTGTAAATAATTTCAGATAATTGTTCTTGATCTTTATCAATCCAACCTTTCCGAATTCCTCTCGACTCTTTTCTTCATTTTTTTTTTATGGTTGCCTTTTTTTCACCAGATTCTGTAACCGCTTTTGGTCTTTTTTTACTGAACTGATATTCGTATTTTTTTCAAAGTCTAGATATAAATGTTTAAACACACTATAAATACCAGATAAACCTTCATGAAAAGAAAGATCTGCTGAGTTTACTCCCATTTCAAGAACAACCGTCTTTAAAGAATATTTTAAGGACATCGGGACCAGATGATATTATTTAGCACTTCATTACAATTTTTAGTTTGCTCATGAAGACATTTTTTCAATAAATTGCCGTTACTCCATTCATCAAAGTCTTATTTTATAAGATCATCAATCCATTCATTCAGGGAATAAATCCATTCAGACAAGTTTAATATCGGAGAATAGTTTTCATCTGCATCTGCATGTTTACTTTTTTTTGAAGTATTGTTGCCTTTAGTTATAAGTTATGTTGTTATTAAGTTTTTGTTTTATTATTGTTTATTTTATTTTGTTTTATTACAGTTGTATTATTGAGTACTTATTAAGTTATGATATCTTTTTATCTTGAGTTAAGTTCTTGAAGTATTCTTATAATTACCCATTATATATTTAATTTAAAAACCTTAAAAAAATATTTTAAGTAAAGATTGTATCGACACAACTTGTGTTAGTATAATGGTGTTGTCACAAGAAGTAAAGTAATCAAATGATCGTGAAATGATGCAATTTCAATCAGTAAAATAGTTTTATTTTTTAAAACTGAACATAGTTAGCTTCTAAACTAAATCTTATTTTATTGCAGAACCCGAAAACATACCAAAACAGTGGTTAAACAAAAGTTTTCATACTGCTTTTTTCCGTTGCTATAGGCGTTGCTAACGAAACTACTTTAATTCATACCTGCAAAACACAAAATAGTCGCCTCAAAAATCGAAACTATTAAAAAAATAGTTATACCATCATTTTTAGCAATGTTAAAATTCTCAAAATTCATATTTTTCAAATTCTTTTTTTTTTTTTACACCTTATATTTCCTGTGAAGCCACCTTTAGCTTTAACAAATTTATAGCAAAAATATTAATTTTCAGTTCACTTAGATTGCTTAAACAAAAACTATATACATTTTTTGATGTAACTATCTATATAAAAAGTATAGTCTATATTTTTTAAATTTATTATTTCATACATACTAAAACTAAATATATATTAAATTTTTAAAATATCTTAGAAATAATCTATTAATGCAAAAATGCAACCTAATCTATTTCACAAATCTTATGTCATGAAATAACGGTTTCATAAATTATGACACCGTTAGTTATTATTAGTCATGCACCGGAATTTCGATCCGGCCGGAACTCTGGCCGGAACCTATGACTTTTTAGTCATTTTAGTTCCGGCCAAAATGACTGCATTTCAAGCCGGAATGCTGGCACCTTATTTTTATTTTTTTTAAGACATGCAACACAAACTGTGTATATTAAATAAAAAAACATTATTCTAAAGTCAATCAAGAACTATTAATAATCCTTTGCAAAAAAATACATTTTTCTTAACAAACACAATTTGTTTATATAGCCACAATGCTGAGGTGTAAGTTTTCCACTTTCAATTTAGAAGGTAAAATATTACATAAATATAATTCTTGTAACGGTTGGACTTCTGGTCGGAAATTTATTACCAATTCCGGCAAACCCGGTTCAGGCCGGAATTCAAAATTTCCATTCCGGTTTACACCTAGTTATTATTATTAAGGTTACGATGTTATTTTGAGATCAAATGGTGCATGCATTTATTAACTGCCAATATACAAAATGTTAACCATAAAACTAAATATTTATGACCAATATTATAAAACGAGATTTTCATTTGAGTTTATATGTTTGTTTGATCTATGTTTTTTTATAAAATTGCACTCTTTCCGAATATAGCTCAGATGTCTTTTGAACTTTTCACGTTAATCAAAATAAAACTTGCTCATACAGCCATCAGCCGTCTAAGCAAGTTTTAGTCAGAACTTAATAGGAATAATAAATTACTTATTTGGCACTTGGTTAGATTAGCTGGTTTTGGTGAGAACTCAATAGGAGTTATTAGTATTACATTCACAGACTGGGTTTTAGTTAATAACTTTATGGTTTTATTTGATGTTTAATTGAATTAATTGTGTTTTAAAGGTTATCTAGTTAAATTAGTATGATTATTTATTCAAGAAATATGTGTTAGAGTAAAAAGTTAAAAAAACTATTTTTAAGTTTTTACTTTAACACAGATAGCTTAAAAAAAAAAAATAATAACTATTTCTAATTTAAATACAATATTAGTACATTAAAGTGCAACTAATTTAACTTGTTGCCTAAGCAGTAAAGACGCTGTTTCAAAAAAACAATACATTTTAAAATAAATATTAAAAGTAGGGTTGTTCGCCGTAAACAAAAACTTACGAAAATTTCGCATTTTTATCTTCCGTATTTCAAGTTGTTATTGCGGAAGTTGTTCTTTCGCAAATTCACTTTCCGTAATGCGTTATACGAAAAAAATAAATAATAATTATTCCGTAATAGCTCTTTACGAAAAGAAACTTGCGAAACAAATCATTTCGAAAGAATATTTGTGAAACAGTTCCTTACGGATGGAGCGTTTCGGAATGTGCGCTTACGGAATAAACTCGAAAGTATTCATTAAACTGTTATACAAAAAAATATTATTATTTATTATTTAAATAAAATAATGTTGTTAAATGATTCTTCAATAGTTTTTACATATATATCTATATATCTATATATATATATATATATATCTATATATATATCTATATATATATATATATATATATATATATTATATATATATATATATATATATATATATATATATATATATATATATATATATATATATATATATATATATATATATATATATATATATATATATATATCTATATATATTTATATATATATAGAACCCTTAGATGTTGTCCGAAAGTTTTTTCGATATTTTGTTGACAAAAAGTAAAAATTAAAATGCAAGACCGGAATTTTTTTTTTTTAATAATGATAGACTGCCTGCCCCAACCAAACCCTCAGTCGATGTAGCAGCACTCCCTTGCGGGTCAGGCTATTTGTCAGTCGATGTAGCAGCACTCCCTTGCGAGTCAGGCTATTTGTCAGTCGATGTAGCAGCACTCCCTTGCGAGTCAGGCTATTTGTCAGTCGATGTAGCAGCACTCCCTTGCGAGTCAGGCTATAAGATGTAGCAACACTCCGCGCATGATGTACAGTAAAAAAAATAAAAATAAAAACATTTTATTAAAAAAAATAAAAAAAACATTTTATTAAAAAAAATTAAAATAAAAACATTGTTTATATTGTTAAAAACATTCAAAATGTTATAAAAACATTCAGAATGTTTTTAAAAACATTCTGGTCAATTAAATTTGCGTTTTTGTGTTTTTTTTAAAAAACGATTAATTTGTAATTAAATTAATGGTTTTTACTTTCGTCCAACACGGAAATGTTGGACGAAAGTCAAAAGTAATTAAAAGTGACGTATGTGTTGGCGTAAGAATCACTTTTTTCCTTCCGCTCTTCCTAAAGCCAACAAACTATAGAACTATATATATATATATATATATATATATATATATATATCACACACACACTAAAAAAAAAAGTAGAAATTTCTACCTTAGGGTAGGATATGTGATATACCTTTAGTAAGGTATAATTTTCTACCTTTTAGGGTAGAAAATTATATTAAAAACAATTATTTGTCATACAACTTTCTAACTTAAAGGTATAATTTTCTACCTTATAAGGTAAAAAATTATACCTTACTAAGGGTATATCTCATATCCTACCTTAACTAAAAATTTCTACCTTTATTTTTTAGTGTGTATATTTTTATATATATATATATATATATATATATATATAAATATATATATATATATATATATATATATATATATATATACATATATATATATACATATATATATATATATATATATATATATATATATATATATATATATATATATATATATATACAGTGATCTTGAAAGATTAAGAAAGTTAGGACGAAGGTGGGGGAGGGAGGGGGGGAGGGGGAAGAAGTTGCTGAAACAGAATATAAGCAACTCCAATCTAAATAAAAAAAACTGAAGTTTGAGTTAGTTTGACGGAAAGGACAATATATATATAATATATATATATATATATATATATATATATATATATATATATATATATATATATATATACTTGTATATATATATATATATATATATATATATATATATATATATACTTGTATACATATATATATGTATATATATATTATATATATATATATATATATATATATATATATATACTTGTATATATATATATATATATATATATATATATATATATATATATATATATTTATATTTATATATATATATATATATATATATATTTATATATATATATATATATATATATATTTATATGTATATATATATATATATATATATATATATATATATATATATATATATATATATATATATATATATATATATATACAGTGACCTAGAAAGGTTAAGAAAGTTAAGAAAGGAACAGGAGAAAAACTGCCTTTGAGTTAAGCTAACGACAAGTTCACATTAAAAATTAGTTCGATAACGACCCTTTTTTTTTAACCGATTTACTATTTGAGGCAAATCTACATGATCCCAAACAAATGACTTACATGCTCTAAATTTTCTTTTTTCCCTCAAAATGGGAAAGTTTATGTTGTTCAAGTTATGTTCACTATTTAACTCTTGTTCATTGAAAGACATTTTTAGTATATCTTATGAAAGTCTAGGTTTATTTATAAAAATGTACTAACTGAAACATATCAATAATTATTATAATAATTAGTATTTTAGTTACCCAGCTAATCATACGTATTTGATTCATAAAACGTATTTAAATATTTTTAATATGCCGCGTTTCGTAAGTGTTTTTCCGTAATGAAGTTGTTTCGCAAGTTTTAGTGCGAAAGAGTTTCGTTTCGAAAGAAATTTGGTTTTTTATCATTATTTCAAAAAATAAAACCTTATGTTGCAATACAATATGTTGCAAACCATATGTTGCAATACTGAAAATAAAATTTTATTATAAACATTTTGTTATATAAAAAATTTAATTTTTACAATTATATCAGTTTGGCCAACAAAATTTTGTTATAGACTCCGAAACGTCGTTTAGCGAAATAGCTCATTTCGCAAGTGCGACTTCCGTAAGCCCTATTTTCGTATGTTGCAAAATAGTTTTGTTTCGTAATTCAACTTGCAGAAGACAACATTTCGTAAGAAGCATTTGCGAAATGAACATCGGCGGTTTTTTTTGTTTCGTAAAATTCGGTACGAAAAAAGAAAATTCCCTATTCTCAATATCCTTCCGAAAGAATTTTATTTTTCCGGAATTGTACGAAACATTCCGGTTAACAACTCTAATTAAAAGCCATATAAACACATTAATAAAAAATCATCATTAAGTTTGTTAATCATGCAATTATCACAAAGTGAAAAAAGCTTACAGTTATAGAATTACAAATATTAATTAGTAAAAATATTTAATCCAAAATTACTGTTTTAGATATAGCTGACTCTTTTTCCATGTGATAAAAAAGATGGCGTATAATAAAATCAGAACTTTTATATTTGCATCATTTTTGAAAATTTACCGAGTACTTACTAAATATTTCATTTAATCCTGATAAGTACTTACTAGGACTACTTGGTAATCATAATATTAATCGGAACCTAATAAGTTTAGTCGTATTAGGCAAAAACTTAAGAGGATTAGTCGGAATTGTTTGCACTTAACAGAATTATTAGGAAGTTAAACAGTTTCTGAGTAATATTGGCCGGGTTTTTTTTCTCAGGAATTTTGGCCACTAAAGTGTATTCATTGTGAAAGCTAAATCTATATAACTAACCGATTTATAAAACGGTAAATATAATCTGCATTGCGAAATAAAAGTAATTTTTATTCCGCAATGCAGTTTTCAAGTAAAAGTAAATCTGTAAAAATTAGTATATGTTTTATTAGTACATAATTTAAAGTAAATTATTTGCACTCCTTTACATATTCTTATAAATAAAAAGTGCTGCTAATCTTTTTTGCTGCTACTACTAAAACTGCAACTATTAATTTCGGCATTAATATAAAGATATATTTTAGTTGAAAAAAAATAATGTTATCTTTATACCAAAGTATTTATATATTTATAATTACCACAATAAAATGAATTTAAATATTCAAGTAAAACATAAAGAGAAATCATATCATTTTTTTTAAGTTAGTAAATACCCATAAATTTGTATTTTAAAATCATAAAACTTTGTTATAAGGTTTTCACTTTTTTATACAGAGTTTTTGTACTATACGTAGTATAGACCTTTTTCAATCGAAGAATGTTAATGTGGCTCAAAAAACTTTTTTCAAGTAATATTGTCGTAGTGAACCGTTTAGTGCATGAAATCATTGCTTTTAACTGGTAAAACTACATAAACGAATTTAAAAATGCAAGTTGAACTAAGTGTCTAACCGCTCATCAGTCGACGACGACAAGCTAACAAAAAATGGTATACCCTGCAAATATTTTTATTGTGATGTTGCAGTGGACAAATATAGACATTTTGAGCGGTTAGTTGGAGTTTTGCTCATCAACTACTTAGTGTAACATTAGAGGCATCCGCTATACGGGGCACGTCGATAACTTATCAATATTTGGTTTAGTGACTAATTACCAGCTAACTACTTCTAGCGGCTGCTACTTTTTTTTGTTGTTGTTGTTTTATTTCTTCATAATAATTATAACAATAAAATAAATGAAAAAAGAATGCGTATAAAAAAAAATTACAAATTTTGTTACATATAAAATAAAAACGCGAAGACTTAGAGAATAACGCAATTAAATAAAGTTTATAAAACGAAAGTTAAAAGTAAAAATTACCGTTTTATATAAATACTTAACCCAGTAAGCACAAGAATGTTTTGCGAACATTTTTTAAAGGTACCTTAAAAACGATTTTTATTGGTTTTTTAAACCTCCATATAAAACGGTGACAAGACTTTTTTATATATACATTTTGTGAACGTTTTTTAAGGGTTTAAGGGTCTGTACTAGGACCTCTTCCTTATCTCATTTACATAATCGACCTCTACCAAGTGGGCACGGCACTTTTTTAAAACGCTTTTAGAACATTTATTAGACGTTTTTATAAGGTTTAAACCTAATAAAAACGTCCAAAGAACGTTTTAAAAACGTACTGTGCCACTGGGTATGAAGCATCCAATTTGATGACAGTTATGTTTGCTGACGACACAATTTTTTTTAATCTCATAGCGACATAACGAAACTATTTTCTTGTATGGACAATGAACTAATGAAAGTTTCTCAATGGTTTAAATCAAACAAACTTTCTATGAATATTGAAAATACAAAATGTCTACTTCCAATTGAGCTTAATCCTCTTTTTATTGATGGCGTTCTAATTAAGAGAGCAACATGTACAAACTTTTCTAGGGGCTTCAATTAATGAAAATCTCACAAGGAAAATACATATCGAAAATATTACCTGCAAAATTTCGAAAAGTAAAGGCATATTAAATATAGCAAGAAGTATGTTAAGTAAACATATTTTAACTCAACTCTACCACTCATTCATTCATTGCCACATAAACTATGCGAATGCGGCTTGGGATAGTGTCAATAAGAGTGTCAATTAGAACCTCTTCATCGCCAACAGAAACATGCTGCACGTCTTATTAAGTTTAAAGACCGTTTTTTACATGCTAAGCCTCTTTTTATTGAAATGAATCATTTAAATATATTTCAACTAAATATTTTGAATGGACTGTGTTTTAATGGACTCGTACTGCTCTGGTTTCTTTTCACAATTTAAATTCCTTAAAAAAAAAAAAAATATATAATTTACGAAATATAATTTCCTTCTTCAACCAGTTTTCAGAAGCAATTCAGGCAAGAAATAAATTTCTTTTCGAGGGGCATTTCTATGGCACATTATACTTTTAAAACGTTTTGATTTCTCTCAAGACTGGAATTTTTTCGCATTTAAAAGAAAATTAAAAAATACCATTCTCTCTATTGAAAACATACTTATATATTTTTAAACTTAATTATTTTGAATAGTTTATAATGAATTTTACAAATTCTTATACAATAAATATTTATTTGATTATATAATTGTATATTTAAATTTTGTTTTGTTAAATTTATTTTCGTGTATCATGTTAATTTATTACAAATACAAATGTTTATTTATACACTTTATACCTATCAAATCTTGGCCAGAGGGCACAAGAACGTTTTGCCCTCTGGCCAAGATTTGATAGGTATAAAGTGTATAAATAAGCATTTGTATTTGTAATAAATTAATAGTCTTCTAATGGTCCCGTAAAAACGTTTTTAATTGCTTTTTTAAACGTTCCTATGAAGCAGTGAACGGACGTTTATCTAAAAACGTTATTTATTGGTTTTTATTAACTCTAAGTGAATGTTTTATCGTTTTAAACGTTTTTATAAAAACCTTTCTTTAAGTATGATTTATTTAAGTTAATAACTTATGTTATAAAGAAAAAAACCCTTTTCACAAACGAAAACTTAGGTCTAACAGCCTAGATCAGGATAAATAACTAAAAGTTTTAAACATTCTGTGTTTATTTACAATTTAAGCATACAAAAACATAATAAAGTAATTTTTATGCTATACTATTAAGAGCTCTATTCAAACAATTGCCTATCAGCTTATCGACAAATCGAATTTTGCAGTGTGTGACACTATTGTTCTTAAAAAGAAAAAAATTATAGAAATCTTTCATAAAACATTTCACTAGCATGTAAAAAATTAAATCAAAATGTAAATAATGATAATAAGAAATAAGTAATGTAAAACTTCACACAGCATATAAAAGGAACAATATAAACCACATTTATTAAAAAAATTACCTACAATTACTCTATACAATAATGCGTTTTTTTAAATGATCTATATCTATAAGTTTCAGCATTCTTAAACAATGCTATAACACATTTTGAAATAATGTCATCTAAAACATTATTAGCAGAAGCTGAAAAAGACCTTAAAAAATCATAGAATTTTCTTAGTTTGATCACATTTTACTTTATTTAGGAAAACTTTATACATAAATGTAAACAAGATTATAACAAATAAAACATTACTTTATTATTTAAAACTATTCCACTTTCATCAAACCTTGTTGTATCATCTATTTTGCCATAAAAAAATAATGAATCTTCAAACTCAGTCTTTTCCTCCAGGATTTTCACTTCAGATAACGACTTTTTTATTTCAGACATTAGGAATGGTATATCTGGTAACATGGTGTCCACAAATACTGCATATTGAAAACATATTATAAAGGAAAAAAAAATTAGAATAAAGTAAAGTATTAATGAAAAACTGGTGTAGAAAACTGAAAATTGAATAAAATACTAATGCATCTTTTTGAAAAATGAAAAAAAGTCAACATTTATTAACATACTTGTTTCACTTATAGGCTTAAAACTTGATGGCAGCTCACTGTAACATTAAAGTGCAGAAATGCTTTTCTGATAGCATTCACTTCATTGCAACCGTGGTGCAGTAGTAGCGCACTTGCCTCAGAAACAAAGGACCCGTGGTTGAAAACCCACCTCTGGGCAAGTTTTGCAACATCGATTAGGAAAGAGGCGTGAACTTCCAATCAATGCTCATTCACGATGCTCTGTGATCAGACCGTAAAGACTTCTTGGGGCACGTCAAAAAAAAATTGTAGAAGAAGTGTTAAATGTATTATTTATTAGCTTGTTAAAAATAAATACACATTTTTTTAAACTTTGTGAAAAATAATTATCTGGTTTTATTTAGCATAAAATGTTAAATAAGAACGGATGAACTTACATTTGGCAACTTTTTGCACTGTAGTATCAGGACTAGCTTCTCTAATAGTGCAAACAATTGTGATACGTTGCACTTTTCGTTCTAAAATTGATATTTAAAAAAAATACACAAGATTGCACACTCACATCTTTTATATAGACTTACATTGAAGTATTTAATTAGGAATATTACATATAAAACCAATTTTGAAAAGTTATCAGGAAGTTTACATACATAAGCTAAATTTAAAAAACAATCTCATTCTTGAAGTTTAGAATGTGAAGTCTTTGAATCACTTTATGCATTCATCTTATATCTATTTTAGTTCTTTAGTCAAGATTTAGGTTGCCAATATTTATATTTGTCATTCTTTATGAGATGAAATAAATATTTTTCTGTTTTTATGCGTGCTGTGGCATTCCAAAAGTTTTTTATAATCTATGATTGTTATTACTTAATATATATATATATATATATATATATATATATATATATATATATATATATATAAATTTATGTTTATATATACAAATATAAAAAACCTAAAGTAAAATGAATATAGGTCAGAAACATATCATAAATAAATCTTTTAATGAATCTATAAAGCCATATCTAGCTTGTTTTTACTCCTAATATCATTTTCTCTATATTATTTATATAAGTAGAGCTTCTAGCAGAAATAATTTTGTATACATAATATTAGGCCTTGATTTTTTTTTAAGTCTAAACGGAAGGCTCTATTTAGTGGTAACAATCATAGATTATAAAAAACTTTTGGAATGCCACAGCACGCATAAAAACAGAAAAATATTTATTTCATCTCATAAAGAATGACAAATATAAATATTGGCAACCTAAATCTTGACTAAAGAACTAAAATAGATATAAGATGAATGCATAAAGTGATTCAAAGACTTCACATTCTAAACTTCAAGAATGAGATTGTTTTTTAAATTTAGCTTATGTATGTAAACTTCCTGATAACTTTTCAAAATTGGTTTTATATGTAATATTCCTAATTAAATACTTCAATGTAAGTCTATATAAAAGATGTGAGTGTGCAATCTTGTGTATTTTTTTTAAATATCAATTTTAGAACGAAAAGTGCAACGTATCACAATTGTTTGCACTATTAGAGAAGCTAGTCCTGATACTACAGTGCAAAAAGTTGCCAAATGTAAGTTCATCCGTTCTTATTTAACATTTTATGCTAAATAAAACCAGATAATTATTTTTCACAAAGTTTAAAAAAATGTGTATTTATTTTTAACAAGCTAATAAATAATACATTTAACACTTCTTCTACAATTTTTTTTTGACGTGCCCCAAGAAGTCTTTACGGTCTGATCACAGAGCATCGTGAATGAGCATTGATTGGAAGTTCACGCCTCTTTCCTAATCGATGTTGCAAAACTTGCCCAGAGGTGGGTTTTCAACCACGGGTCCTTTGTTTCTGAGGCAAGTGCGCTACTACTGCACCACGGTTGCAATGAAGTGAATGCTATCAGAAAAGCATTTCTGCACTTTAATGTTACAGTGAGCTGCCATCAAGTTTTAAGCCTATAAGTGAAACAAGTATGTTAATAAATGTTGACTTTTTTTCATTTTTCAAAAAGATGCATTAGTATTTTATTCAATTTTCAGTTTTCTACACCAGTTTTTCATTAATACTTTACTTTATTCTAATTTTTTTTTCCTTTATAATATGTTTTCAATATGCAGTATTTGTGGACACCATGTTACCAGATATACCATTCCTAATGTCTGAAATAAAAAAGTCGTTATCTGAAGTGAAAATCCTGGAGGAAAAGACTGAGTTTGAAGATTCATTATTTTTTTATGGCAAAATAGATGATACAACAAGGTTTGATGAAAGTGGAATAGTTTTAAATAATAAAGTAATGTTTTATTTGTTATAATCTTGTTTACATTTATGTATAAAGTTTTCCTAAATAAAGTAAAATGTGATCAAACTAAGAAAATTCTATGATTTTTTAAGGTCTTTTTCAGCTTCTGCTAATAATGTTTTAGATGACATTATTTCAAAATGTGTTATAGCATTGTTTAAGAATGCTGAAACTTATAGATATAGATCATTTAAAAAAACGCATTATTGTATAGAGTAATTGTAGGTAATTTTTTTAATAAATGTGGTTTATATTGTTCCTTTTATATGCTGTGTGAAGTTTTACATTACTTATTTCTTATTATCATTATTTACATTTTGATTTAATTTTTTACATGCTAGTGAAATGTTTTATGAAAGATTTCTATAATTTTTTTCTTTTTAAGAACAATAGTGTCACACACTGCAAAATTCGATTTGTCGATAAGCTGATAGGCAATTGTTTGAATAGAGCTCTTAATAGTATAGCATAAAAATTACTTTATTATGTTTTTGTATGCTTAAATTGTAAATAAACACAGAATGTTTAAAACTTTTAGTTATTTATCCTGATCTAGGCTGTTAGACCTAAGTTTTCGTTTGTGAAAAGGGTTTTTTTCTTTATAACATAAGTTATTAACTTAAATAAATCATACTTAAAGAAAGGTTTTTATAAAAACGTTTAAAACGATAAAACATTCACTTAGAGTTAATAAAAACCAATAAATAACGTTTTTAGATAAACGTCCGTTCACTGCTTCATAGGAACGTTTAAAAAAGCAATTAAAAACGTTTTTACGGGACCATTAGAAGACTATTAATTTATTACAAATACAAATGCTTATTTATACACTTTATACCTATCAAATCTTGGCCAGAGGGCAAAACGTTCTTGTGCCCTCTGGCCAAGATTTGATAGGTATAAAGTGTATAAATAAACATTTGTATTTGTAATAAATTAACATGATACACGAAAATAAATTTAACAAAACAAAATTTAAATATACAATTATATAATCAAATAAATATTTATTGTATAAGAATTTGTAAAATTCATTATAAACTATTCAAAATAATTAAGTTTAAAAATATATAAGTATGTTTTCAATAGAGAGAATGGTATTTTTTAATTTTCTTTTAAATGCGAAAAAATTCCAGTCTTGAGAGAAATCAAAACGTTTTAAAAGTATAATGTGCCATAGAAATGCCCCTCGAAAAGAAATTTATTTCTTGCCTGAATTGCTTCTGAAAACTGGTTGAAGAAGGAAATTATATTTCGTAAATTATATATTTTTTTTTTTTTTAAGGAATTTAAATTGTGAAAAGAAACCAGAGCAGTACGAGTCCATTAAAACACAGTCCATTCAAAATATTTAGTTGAAATATATTTAAATGATTCATTTCAATAAAAAGAGGCTTAGCATGTAAAAAACGGTCTTTAAACTTAATAAGACGTGCAGCATGTTTCTGTTGGCGATGAAGAGGTTCTAATTGACACTCTTATTGACACTATCCCAAGCCGCATTCGCATAGTTTATGTGGCAATGAATGAATGAGTGGTAGAGTTGAGTTAAAATATGTTTACTTAACATACTTCTTGCTATATTTAATATGCCTTTACTTTTCGAAATTTTGCAGGTAATATTTTCGATATGTATTTTCCTTGTGAGATTTTCATTAATTGAAGCCCCTAGAAAAGTTTGTACATGTTGCTCTCTTAATTAGAACGCCATCAATAAAAAGAGGATTAAGCTCAATTGGAAGTAGACATTTTGTATTTTCAATATTCATAGAAAGTTTGTTTGATTTAAACCATTGAGAAACTTTCATTAGTTCATTGTCCATACAAGAAAATAGTTTCGTTATGTCGCTATGAGATTAAAAAAAATTGTGTCGTCAGCAAACATAACTGTCATCAAAGTTATGAATATCCTTTCTGAATATATTGGAAATAAATTTAGATTTGGAAATAAACGTTAATAGACTTCATTTGTTATATATTTATACTGTTGTAATTTTGTTGTTTCTATTTTTGTCGCTTTTGTATTTAATATGTTTTTTACTTTTTCACTGTTCACTCAAACCTTTTAAGCCTAAAAATCAGTTAAACTTTGAAGTTTTTTGAAAAATTTAAAATTCCGAATAATTTTGTTAAGATTTTCTTTACTGCAGTTTTGAATATTAATACTTTTTAACTTCTCAGGTATACATGATTCAAGCAAGTCTTGAAAGCTTTTTGGAAAATAATGATTTCAACCGATCGGCAAATGTCCTTCAACGTTCTAAGATAATATGTATAAAACTTGAAGGTCATGAAAATCTAAAAATGCAAATTACCTCTGTTTACGAAAAACTCAAAATGTTGGTTGTTTCAAAATTAAAAAAGTTGTCGGAAAGTTGTGAGCATTCTTTAGCACAGCAATATTTAACTGATGAAGATTTGTCTGCAATAAATGATTGTCTGCAAGTGTTAGAGAACGCTAAACACATTAATTTGTTATGCGAACATATTACCAAAGAAGAAATTAACAAACACTGCGAAACCTTTCTTGGCAAAATACTTCAATTTTATGAGAATTTAAACAACAAAATTAACTATCTCTTTAAAAATGAGAAGTTTAAAGAAATGGAAGCAGTTTGTAAACAAATGCAATTGGTACGCCGAATTGGAAGCGTTGAGCAACGGACCGCTGAAGCATACTATTCAACCAATCAGAGCATAACTGCTTACATGAAAAGTTTAAGTGATGATACAGAAAAGCTACTAAATAATAACAATAATAGTAATGGTGTTGTTGACTACAACAAGATATATTCAAATCTCAAAAATCTTATAGATGCTGAGTGGTTGAATCATAAATCTGGCTATTATGAAAGTATCATTAAAAACATTCAAAACAATCTAACTGACAGGGCTTTTATTTTATTCGAGACTTTAGTTGAAACAAATTTGGATTTGGAGAGTTATTCAGAGCTTGAAAAAGTAAATAAAATACTGCAGCAGCTTAACGGATTAAAAAAATTTCAGAATATTATTCCAGAGATTCAAAAACATTGTGATCAATCCTCTGAATATTTTAACAATTCGGTTGCAAAAAGTTTCGAGGATATTAAAAATACTTTTTGCTTAGATAAACAAAGTGTGAATCATTTAAAAAACAGAAAAGCAAAACTAATAACTATTAAAAACGAATATCAGTTAATGCAACCTAATATTTTATACTTGAAAAGTGAGCAGTTCACTTCAATAGAAAAGGTGGATGAGAAAATTATGGAGCTTACAAACAGTATTAATGAAACTGAAAAAAATATGGAACTGTGCAAATCAAAACAAGATCAATTTACTAGCGTTTTAAATGAATACAGCGCAAGTTTAAAGGAACCTAAACGCAAAAAAAGTAAAAAGGTTTTACATTCACATAACTTTAAAAGCGTTGAGGATATTTTTAATAAAGAAAAAGAAAATGAAAATAAAATTAGTGAGTTAAAAAGTATAATTGAGAAAAGTATGCATCAAATTGAACATCTTGAGACTGTAAAATTAAAGTTTAATGAGATATCAAGTCAAAATTTGACATCAAACGAAGCTAATGAGTATATTTCAAAAACAAAGTACAAAAACATTGAAAACTTAAACAACAGAATCAATGAGCTTGAAAACAAAATAGATGATGCCGAACTAAATGGAATTGAATTCCTTTTTAAAAGGCTTGACTGCAGCAAAGCTGAGGCTGCGTTAAACTACTTAAACTCGTGTATTTCAATAAAGTTCATTAACAATAAAACAACTAGCATTAAATTAGAATCAGAAATTTTTTTAAATAAATATAAAATGTTTATTACCTTTGAAACGAATAGCTGTTTAAATAAAATACAAACACTTAATTTGGCAAACTCTTTTTTGGCGCATGGATTAACACAGAGAATTAAATTTAGACTTGAGGAATGCAATGAAATTCAAAACTATACACTGTTGAACCGTTTGATGCAAAGTCAGCACATCAAAAAAGATATAGTTGATAGACTGTCGAACTATCACTTAATTTTAGATCAACCTAATATCAATGAATCTTTAAAAACTGAAATTGTTAAAGCTTTCATTCAACTAGACAAATATGCAGAAAATGTCAAGTTTTGTCAACTGTATTCCGACTACAACCAAAACAGAATAAAAGCGTTTAATGATTTTGAAAAAAATATAATGGAATTCATGGAAAACTATAAATTTAATGAAGTTGCAATGAAACTTTTTGGAGTTGATGAAAAAGTTTTATCATGTAATACAATTTATAAAATAAAAACTAGCTTGGCTAACTCAGTAAAAAAAATAATAACTAAAACTAAATACCATCTGAGAGCACTGGGAAACAGTCTGGATAAAAACGAGGTTAAGAAAATACATAAACAGTTGCTTAGGCTAGACAGCGCTAAGATAAATTTGTACAGCAATCTTGAACTTGAAGAAAAGTTTAAATTGAATAGCTACATAGATCAAAACACTGATAAGGAGCTAAACAATTGTTTGAAATTTGTTCACGAGACAATTTGCAAAAAAATATTAAAGTTCATAGACAAAATAATGTTTCATATTAACAATAACAGTTTTTATGAAGCCGAGGTAGAAAGAGAACATTTATACGACATACACAACTTGCTTGAAAACTATTGCGATTCTGTTGAAATAAGCAACAGCATAGAAGCCATACAGGAAAACCTTGAAGATAGAATAAACGCAATTACAGAAAAGTTTGTAAAGATGTCAGTAAACGATTATTATCAGAACCAACCAAAATCAGTACTTGATGAGTTAGACAAACTAATCAAACATACTAGCAACGAAAAATATGTTGAATTATCAAGTAAAATTAAAAAAGCAATTAAGATTCAAATGGAATATGTTTTTGTAAGTATTAAAAATGCAAAACCGGATGAGCGTGCGGAGAGGATAGATTTTATCAAAGCAACACTTTATTCATTACCAGACTGTATAAAACCTTGGGTAGAATCCGAAAGAGAAAAAATTAAAAACCAGATAGACCAAGAAAATAAAATTTACCAAGATGATTTTAATAGAATTAAAAACGCTTCGGACGTCAAATTAGTTTATAAATTTATGGAAAAATGTAAGGATAATGGTATGGAAGAGTACATCCGTTTGATTCAAAACATTGTGATTGACCAGGTTGAGGAATGCAACCGTGATTTAACAAAATATTTTGATGAAAATGATATTTCTAAAGCGTTAAAAATGTTTAATAGATATTTGGAGTTTATACAAGTTTTTGGCGAAACTTTTATTGATATAAATAGTATATTCTCAACTATTGAATGCAATTTGTCGAATAAATTTAATAGTATTTGTTCAAATTTTTTCTATATTTCATGTAACAGTGACATTGAGTTTACATTAAAAAATTTTCGCAATTTAAATTATTTTATTGATTTAAAAAAACTGAAGCATCAAAGTTTTCCAAGGTTGACAAATTTAAATAGATTAATTGACCATATTTTATCTGGGTTGAGCAAATCATATGAAAGTATTGCTGATTTTTTTCTTGATAATCAAAAAAAGTTTCAAAGTTCCCTTGAGGAGCTAAGCATTTCAAAGATAAATGATTCAATGACAGTATGTCAAAAATGGAGCTTTCTTTTAGATGCTATAAATAACTCAAAAACAAACACAGAAAATTTTTTTGTTAGAAATATTATGTCAAAGATTGAGTCCTGCAACTGCTACAATGAAATGACGGAAACACTATCAGTAAAGCTCAAAACTTATAAACTTCAAATATTTAAAATCGAGATTCTCAAAGCGTATAACAACGAACGAGATCTCTTTTACCAAGAATTTGTTAAACATATTTCATTTCTATGTCATTCAAAGGAGCTGAAAAATCATATCATCTATGATATATTTAATCCAAACTCATACGAAAACGAAATTTTTCCTTTTTTAACGGATTTTTTTAATAAACTATCCGAATCCACTAAAAATATATTTAGCGAGGATACTTCTGAAAAGACTTTGCGAGAATTTGATTTGTTTCGACTTAACTTAGAAAATATCAAGTCGTTTGATATGCACTCAAAGTTAGTGGGACTAAATTTTAAATTCTCTACAATAGTGGAAGAAATCAACGTGAAATTAGAAAGCACCCTGGACTATCATTTCAAAATGGCTGAGAGATCTGAAAGCGATGTTTATGAAAAAGCTCAGTGGTTAATAAAAATTAAAACATTTGCTAATAATTTACCTGAATGCAGCAAAAGAATAAATGAAAAACTAGATAAGGTTTTTAAAATATACAAGAATTCGCATGCAAATTATTGCAAAATAGAGATCGCAAAGTTAGGCATAGCGTTGGAACAGGATCCTAGTGGAGTTGGCTTTAATATTATCGCGGAACACGCAGTTTTTAAAGGACAAATTATATCAATTTTTAATCAGAGCACCAAGTATCATGGAATAGACTATGTTTTAAATAAACTTGAAGGCGATAATATTAATGATGAAAGTATGCAAAGGCTCAAATATGTTTACAACCTTTATTTAAAAAGTTATCAGCAAACGGTTAAAAAATACATCATGAAAATAAAGGAAAAAGGTGTATTGAATGAATTGGTAAGGTTTATTAAAAATAATGGAGATCAAATGGCTGAAAATATGTTTGAAAAAAATATTTGGGATGAAAACGATAGAAAAAAAATGAGCATACTTGTTGCAAGCATATTTGCATTGTGGACATTGCAAAATGCCGAGTATTATAATGAAATGGAAGGCATTGAAAATCAAGATTCTTACTTGCTGACACCGCACCCAAGTCAGGTAATATCTATTTTTCGAATGTTAGGATTTGGCTATATGGAAATTAAGCAAGTTAAAGGCATTATTGACACTTTTAAAAGCGTTGTTTCTAACGAAAAATTATATGTTAGCAATGACAAGCTTCAGAACAATTTGGTGCAAGTTGGAACAGGTGAAGGAAAGTCATTAATTTTAGCCGTTGTATCTTGTGTTTTAAGTCTTATTGGCTTTGATGTCAGTTGCGCTTGCTACAGCGAGTACTTAAGCTCACGTGACTACAAGTCATTTCTTCCATTGTTTAGCTCTTTAGGATTGACGAGTCATATTCGTTATGCCACCTTTAATACCGTATGCGAAGATGTTATAAACCAAAACTGTAACATTCGTAATCGTGTAGCTGATTTAGTTTCTAATAAACTCACTGAAACAATTTTAACCCACAAAAAGCCAACGAGACCCATGATTTTATTAATTGACGAAGTTGATGTATTTTTCAACAAAGACTTTTATGGTAACTTATACACACCGTTGGCTCGAATAAAAAATCCGTGCATTGCCGACCTTACCCGCTATATATGGTCTCATAGAAAAGAAAAGCTAACGCTAAAACATTTACAATCATCACCAGAATATCAAGCATGCTGCAATTATTTTAAAGATTGGGATTTTCTAGTTACGGAAGCTGTGAAAGATATGCTGACTGATGTACAGGATTTTAAGGTAAACAAATTAAGAATTTCAAAGTAATTCAATGCTTGCTTAATGTTAAAGTAATATAGAGAAACTTTGAAACAACTTTTTATTTTTAACTTCAACAACTACATGGATATATTTACCCGATATATTAACGTATTACGAGACTTGTTCAGTAGTACAAATATAAAGTATGTTCCATATTAATGATAGATCCTCTCTTAAAACAAGGCTAAGCTGAGGAGAGCCACAGAGTCAAAAATACAAAACAAAAAATGGTTGCTAATTGTAACATTTGTGACACGAAAGTTTTTAATTAATCAAGTGCTAAAATTATATATAAACTTAAAAAGCTTTAATACCTCATTTTAATATGAGATATTAAAGCATTTTAAATTTTTAAAAATTGTTAAAATCAACCAGTTTAAGAAGATGTTATGACGTTTTACATATCATTAAACCTTTAACATACATATTATCAAACCTTTGTCAATTTTTAAAATGTATACAACTTGGTATTAAACAGAAGATTAGGATTAGGCAATAATACAGGCAATAATATAAAAATAGGCAAATGCAAACTTTTGAAGCCAAATGTTTGCGTGTTGCCTTGAAATTTGGCATTTGAAAATGAAAGACTATATTTTTCATAATATGGAGAAACGATTCAACGAAACAATTCAAGTTAAAAATCAAGTTTTCTCTTTAAATGTAAAAAAAACTTAAATACAGCGTTTTTTAAATATTTTTATAAAGATTTTAAATATAAGATATATTTTAGGAATAAGAAAGCGAATGCAATTTTTTAGCTATTTCTATTTTTAATTTATTTATGCTGTTCGTGTAATATTTATTAACTTTGTATAAAGAAGGATTAGAAGAAGACAAGTTTGTTTCATCACTAATTCCTTTATTTATTCACACACCAGGGTTGGACTTGCAATGAGGGGCCTGAGGGGGGAGACATAGATGGGGCCTTTATAGTAGAGCGAAAATGAGTTAGAGAACAAGTTAATCGCATATTTTTTTGGTAAAAGGTATAGGAATTTTCAAATAATGTGCATGCATATTTCCATATCTTTGACCTTGCGATCCGTCCATCAATTTATTTGACACGTTTAAAAAATAAATCCCTATGCAAGATTTTAAAAATATAGTAATTCTAAAATGCCGCGTCGCATCACTTTATTTTCTGCACATTATTTCCATGCCAAAATGGATTTATGGTTACGGTAACCAAATACGATTTGTTTTTTATTGTTTAAAGAATATATCCTTTAACACAAAGTTAAAAGGCAATAAAAATAATTTCAGTTTTATAATAAAATATTATATAGTTTATTTGATTGTAATATAAATTTTATACAAAAAAAAATTCTAAAATAATATTTTAATGGAAAATGAGAAATTTTTTAGATTAGTTCATTTTACCGTATTTAAAGCTGATTCTCTATTTTAAATTTCACTATATATTTTTTATAAATATAAAAAACTGAAGTATAATGTTTGCGAAGAAATAATAATATTTTAAATAATAAAATCTTCAGCCCCAAAAAATATTTCTGAAACTCTCTGGTTGGAAGCACTGGCTACTTATAGGCCAATCTTATAGAGCAGCCGTGGCGCAGTGGTAGCGCACTTGGCTCACAAACAAAGGATCCGTGGTTCAAACCATACCTCTGGGCAAGTTTTGCGACACTAATTAGAAAGGAGGCGTGAACTCCCGATTAAATGATCATACGCGGTGCTGTGTGAAATGACCGTAAGGACTTTTTGCACCACCTAAAAAAAAGAGAAAAAAAGTGCTCATTATTATAATAGTTATTTCGTTCTCAATGTCTAAATAAATTATTCATCATTAGGAGGGGGAACCAAAATATAATTTTGCACCAACACAATTTTATCCTCTCCAGTGCCCTGGACTTATATAAAATATATACGCACGGCTCGATAAAAAAAAAGTGAAATTTTTTTTTGTATTAATTTATTTTTCAATCTCTTACTCACGCTAATTTACTATACTACTAATAAATAAAAATTTAAGACTGGTTTAGGATGTCTTTGTATATTTTATTAAACATTTTATATTTTAATTGTAGAAATAACCATATTTATTTTATTGTCTTTGCAAAATTGATGCATATTAACAATAATTAGTTATTATTAATTTGCATTAATTTATTAATTATTTGTAATATTTTGTATGTTTTATTCGAGTATTTTGATTTATAGGGAGGCCAAGGACCATCAGACATAGTAAGGACCGGGAAAACAGGGAGAAAACACAAACACATATACAAATAAATGAACTGTAACTGAAATTAAAATTCAAATCAAAATATTTAAAAAAAAAAATTTTGTGAAAATATTTTAAAAAATTTGCTAAATAGTTTAAGATCACTTGTAGAGTGTTTCTTTTTTATGGCATTAAAAATAAAGTATAAATCATAATGGAGGTTATAATTTATAATACAATTACTTTTAATAAAAAATCAAGACCTGAAAAAGTAAGTAGGTAAGTCAAATGTACATCAATTTGTTTCTCGAGGCAGCGGTCTTGTTTTTCAAGGTTCCTGTTTCAGAGTTAAGGAGTTGTAACCACGATGAAGAAGCTTTTTTAACTGTAAGGGCCCAATCGGCTTTAAGAAGTTGAACGACATAAAATAAAAAATGAAAATGTGCTCACTCTCTGTTAGGGTTTTCATGTAACAATGTTTCTGTTTCAACAAAAAAAGTAAACTACATATTTAAAGAAACAATTGTTTCTTTTCATTTAATCAATTATTGAATTCAATTGTTTCATCCATTGTTCAATTCAATTATTTCATCCTCACACATGGAATGTCGAAAGTAGAAAATTTTTTTGCAAACAATTTGTTGTAGATTTAAATCTACAAAAACTGTTAACATAAAAAAAATTTGTAAATTTGAAATTCCTTGTGTGAGGATGATAATAATGGAATTAAATAAGTCTTCCTTTAATCTTTTAAAAAATTCAATGTATATATAAATATGATATGATACTATATGAATAACAACGTAAAAATTATTAAAAGTACCAAGAAATACTATACTATAACAACATGAAAATGATTGTAGCAATAATTAAATAGCTTTTGTAAATAATATTAAAATCAACAATATTTTATTTTGCTTTTTTAGAAAATCGTTTACATTATAGAATTCTTAAGTAAATTAAAGCAGCAGGACTTTTACTTGTCATGTAGCTTTTTCATTTTAGCTATGAAGTTTACAACTTCTTCCTCACCATAATCTAACTAAAGTCGGCATTGAACATCAGACATAATGGTTTTGTAATAATTAATCTTAACCTTGCGCCACTGCAGAGTTTGTGATTTGTTTTATTTGATTGGAACTAACTCAGTCAGCAATTTGGTATAATAATTAACCATAATGTTCTCATATTAAGAGATCTACGACATCATAACATTTCTTTTTTTATTTTAATTTAAAACTTTATTTATAGTTGATCGCACACAGTATTTTATAAATAAACTAATTGAAATCTACACAATATACTGCATGGACAATACAAACAAACACAAATATTGTAAAAATGCCATAAAAAATCAGTAACGACTATTATAACAATGTACTTAAGTACAATATTGTGCATAAAAATCTTTAAAAAAAAAAACTTCATAACTTCAGAAAAAGAAAAAATAACTTCGTAAATACCGTAAAAAGAACAAATAAATTTATAAATTCGTAAAAATGATATAATAAGTAATAATAATAAATTTAAGTTTTACCTATTCCACAAAAGCATTTTCTCTATTCCATTGTAAAACATTATTGTGAACATCTCGAGACTTTTTGAGCGCATGTTTTTTTTGTCAACAGAATTTTAGAGCGAATATTTCTAAAACTTGAATACGAATATCTCAAAAACTATTAAATCTTTTTATTTGAAACTTTCACAGTTTATTCATTGATATTGTAGAAAGGGCTGGTATTAGAATACATTAGAAAAAATTTTTCATTTCGGTCGGAGTCCTCTATTTTACATATCTTATGGACCATTTTTAATGTCCATTGCAGCTCTATACTTGCCATTTTAGTTTAGCCCAATATTTTTTTAAAATTTTACTCAAGGTCTTCGATCAACTATTTAGGTATATGCTTAGAAAATTTGAAGCTTAAATCTCAAATATTACTCTAGTTATTATGTTCTTGTAACACAATTTTGCTTTTTTATGCTAGACTCAGCATCTTTTGACCACAATTTTTTTTTTAATTATTTTTTATATTTTTAGTTTGTTAACTACTATATAAAAAAAATTGAAATTTTAAGACAAATATCAAATTTTGAAAAAAAAAATGTAGGGTAGTACCACCTAAAAGCTGTACTACCCTGATAAGAAAGAACACAGTAACTGTACGCATGCGTATAAATGTTTTAATATAGGCCAATAATAAGAAAGCCTTCTATTAAAGATAATTGGTCTTAAAGTCAAATAGAATATTTTAACTTACTTAGCCAAACATTAAGTAGTTTTAGGCAAGTTCTCCAAAACAATCTTTCTGCAGTTAGGGTATTCTTGATTGGCAGGGCAGTATAATGCCAATATATATATATATATATATATATATATATATATATATATATATATATATATATATATATATATATATATATATATATATATATATATATATTAACTATTCTTTGCCAATACAAGCATGTCAACATAATGCAAATATTGATGCAATGTCGCATTTGCTAAACAGCATTTTCCAAAATCGCGCCAGTATTGCATCAATATTATTAGCTACCTGAAATATAGCCTTTTTGCGGATTAGTTACATGCCTGATGCTGTTATTTGGCTAGAAATTGAAAAAAAAGATTCAAAGATAAAAAATATCAATTTTGCAAAGATAACTTTTGATTAAAAATAATTATAAAGTTTTTATTTTTTGGCAATAACTCAGATCAATGCTATGCAATTATAATAGGGATTATTTAAAATTGAAAATAAGAAACCATGATCAATATGATATAACTGCACATTCTAACATCTAGTGCAATATCTGTCCGCTTTCTCTAAGCTATCCTTCGTTCTTTTCAAAATCACTTAGTCTTGGTCTTCGAAGCGGGTTATGATGCTCTTTAGTGAGCTGAACTCTGTATGGCAATTAGCCGGAGGAGGATAAACCATAATATCAGAAACTATGATATTATAATTACAGAACAACTATTTCATTTTAAAATAAAAATGCAATTCAAATTTTTATTCTTAAATTGAGATCGAATTAATGTCCCAACTAATAATTAATATTCAAAAAGCATTGCCATATCGTTCATTTAAGTTTGCGTAACGTTAGCTAAAAACGTTACATGAACCAACATTTATGAACTCCAATTTACAGCTCTTAAACGTTCAATACAAAGGTTTAAATAACAAACAGTAAACGTCAAGTAAACGTTCACTGCAAACGTTATTTTGATAGCTTTTAAACGTTCACCTAAAACACGTAATAACGAACACGAAAGTTTACTAAACGTTTTTCCTTTTTTTTTTTATTTTTTATTAAACGTAGAAATGTATATGTTTAGGCTGTTTAAACCTCCATTTGCTAGTCTTTGCGTAATAAAATTTTTGAACTTACATAACTCTTATATATTCACCAATTGTTAAATATGTAATTAACTAAAAATTTATTTGTACATAAATACAATATGTTTTACAACAATACTACACCATATCAAGATTATTTGAGAGCTTTTGATTTAATTGTTACACTTTAACCATAAGGCACACAATATTACCAAGTTATATTGTGTGCCTTATATATATATATATATATATATATATATATATATATATATATATATATATATATATATATCACTTAACGAATATATATATATATATATATATATATATATATATATATATATATATATATATATATATATATATATATATATATATATATATATATATATATCACTTAACGAAATTTTTTTTCTTATTTAACACTGTGTTTCATTAATAAAGACTGATCAGAAATGAATGATCTAATTAATAAAACTTCAATTTATACCAAAAATTAAATGACAGGAAGTCGCAAATGCCTTAACTACTGTAAATTTTCACACATTTGTGGAACTTGCTGACACTATTATAAAAAAAATTCTTTGGAAACGATTACTTATGCTTTTTTATAAAATTTTTTTCAAGAGGAATTTAATGTGACTATTATTTGAGCCCATTTATTTTTAAAGTATTTTAGGAGAAACTTATTTCGTGCAAATTTTCCTTGCAGGCACAGTATACATTTTTTGGAAATATTGTTATATGCAGGCGCTGTTTTAAGGATGGACCAATTCAGTATAAAATCATCAATATTTCTATCTTTTAACTCTCATATATATTTTGACAGCATGGTGTCTTTTGAGTACTTTTTATTTTTAAAAAGATTGCTTATGATTAGCAAAACGTTTTTTCAATTCACCTAATGTTATGCCAATATATTGTTTATCAATGAATGTACATTCTTAGAGTAAATAACACATTTATATACCACATTTTTTGATAAACAACTTTTACTCATATCACAATTGTTTTTTTGTTTGCAATTACATTTTCTGTAGCTTTTTCAATTAGGATTTCTTTTTTTTTAAATAAATTGAATCAAAATATTCTACTTATTTCCCATAAAGAAGTATTCAAGACAAAATTAGCTTTATCAAAGTTGCTTACAGATACAGTGAAAAATGATCTTGGGTTCATTGGAATAGGTGGCGCAAATAGACATAAAGTACGATCTTCCTCGTAGTTAAGAATTTGCTCTGTAACTGGCCATTTGAAACAGTTTCTATCACATGTTGCAACGCATTCCATGCACGAAGCACTTATGTTATTTTCATTAATCTGAACAGTGAAACGAAATATTAAATTGAATAACTACATTTGAATAAAACAATGTTTAAACGTTGTATTTCAGAAGACACTAAATAAAAAAATTTACCTTTATAACTATACCAAGGAACAATTCGCTATTATGTTCCACAGCTACCCAACTGTCTCTCTTCTACGCAGCTAACTTATCGATAATAAAATGTACCTGAATGAACAAATGTACTGATAAAAGAAACAATACACTGATACTTAAGAGTATTAATGAACTCACAGATAAAAAAAATAAGCATATATTAAAATCAGAGAGTTCTCTGTTGCTTAACTATGCATGCCTGTTTTATACTTTAAGATTTAAGTTAGGTTTAAAACTTGATAAAATATTAGGATTTTTGTAAATTTGTGCAGAAATGGGGCATTTAAGGGCAAAAAATTAAAAAAAAAATACAAAATGAGAGAAGCTGTAAAGACTATTCTGGTGTATTTTGCAAATACTAAAAAAAATCAGTGGGCCCTATTTCAAACTAATTTGATAATTAGTTTTGAAAATATCTCCGTCGCCAGCCCAATAAAACATGGCTTTGAGAAAAATGCAAGCTAAAACGAAAAGAAAAGAAATAAAGCTCAAAATACTTTATTTTGTTACATTACTCTGACTTATGTTTTATTTCAATCACAAAAACTATTATGCATTACTATCATTATTTTTTTTCTTGATTTTGTTTTATGATTACAATGCTTTTCTGCTTTAGAGACTTTTTTGGTGTCTCTACGTAAACTTCAATATTGTCTATTATTTCTAAATATCATTCCAAACACGTTAAAAAAGTTATTCTAAACTTTTTGCTTATCATCGAACAGCTAATCCTACTTTAATACACTTTGAGGAGCTTCTTTGACATGTATATTGATTAGGCATATAATTTGATTTAACGATTCATTAAAACTCTATTGTTTTCCAAATAAACTTTTTTAAGGAAATTTATCAAAAGAAATGACTATAAATATTGGTTTGAAAATGTAGACAGCAGCTGCAATGAAAATACTTAACAATGTCATTTTTGCAGCCAGTTTTTTCGACTGAAATTTGTACCATAAACCTTTTGGTGCGCATACAAAACTGATGGCAACCTTTTACCTATTTCACGAAATGCTACATCATTAGGGTTTATGTCAAGTGGTTTATGCTAAACACACTTATGTTTAACTAAATCTTTTTTTTTTTTTTGCTTTAGAGTTCTTTTTAGCAATAGTAGTAGATAAATAAATAAACAGTTTCTAATTAACAACCATTGTAACAAGATTTTTAGTCCAATACCTAAGCTTACTTTTTTTGAAGATTTAAAATAAAAATTTACAAAATCTTCACATTCTAGACATTCAAGAAGCATAACTATGTCTTCAGGTAAAATAAATCTCATAACAAAATTAAAATCTTCATTTATATGTTAAAGATCCTATACAACTTCTTTGTTCGACAGCTTATTAACAAAGAATAAGCCAAGAATATTTCTAATTGAGCTTCAGTCTGAAAGTATAGCAGTTGTTTCTTTAAAAATGTAAACCCTTTTATGACTGTTTTCATGAAACTTTGATATATCATTTGGTAAAGCATTTTTTATGATAATTTTCTTTTTGATCCATCAATAGTACTTATATTTTAACAGGATATTTAAAAAAAACTAAAATTTATGAAATAAAATAAGCATGACAAGAACACAAAGTAGCTGTCTTGTGCCCAATGAACGTGCGTAAATCAAGTCAATAGATAAAATGCAATAACTGAATAACAATATTTTGTTTTATAAAGTTGGTATAAAGATGTTTTTATTGAGTTTCTTTTATGATTTCATTGTAAAAATGCGTTGAAAGGGAGTGATCAAAGCGTTGGTTTGAACAATATATTGTTCAATCAATTATTAATAATTGATAATGAATCATTTTAAACAAACATTAGATGTAGATATTAAAGTTTTTTTTTACAATTCAAAAAAAAACTAGGAGTCTACTATAATTTTAATGATATAAAAATGAGTTTTTAAAAAAATATTTTCTTCTATTTTAATTTCTGTACTTCAGTTATCCCATAAATATGGATTGCCCACAAAAATAGATCATTCTCACTTTTCTTTGTAAATTTTGCTTGTTAAACTAATTTCAATCCACTCAAATTTTTTTTATTATTAATTAGGGAATGAAAACATTTAGAATGCACTAACAGTCATTGATATCGCTTGAAAAGAGAAGAAAACCGCATAAAATAATACGAGCTTTCAAAATGCAGCAACTCAAACATAATTGCTCTTATTTTGCTAAATAAGCAAAACTTTTAATTACGTGTTTTTTTGCTTGAATCATTTGTTATAAATGGTAATAAAGGGCAGAAATATTATTTTAAAGATATGTTTAACTAGTATTTCAATTATTTGGCCTGGAAAACCTAATATAGTGATTTAATTTTACGATAAAACTTTAATCAATTTATGTGATTTTTCCAGGGCTGTGGAATCGGAGTTGGAGTCGGAGCTCATTTTGGCTGGAGTCGAAGCCGGAGTCAGAGTCGGAAAAATTATACCAACTCCGACTCCAACTTAAAAAAAATCTTTCAAAGTTTCATAACTTTCATATTAATTTTATATATGTTATCATTAAAATATTTTATGTTCTGTCAGTCTAAAGCATAAGTATCAAACTAAAATTGTTGCAAAACTTTAAGTCCCAGCTTGCTACCATCCTTTATACTAGATAACTTCATGACTTACACTGTCTAACACTATGCTTCATATTCTTAGTAGAAAGTTAAACGTGCCAACACCTAGCAGAACAGAAAGACTATAAGTATTCTATTAACTTTGCATTATTTTTTTGTAAAGTGATGAGAAATGACCACTATAGTACTTGTGTTTGACTTTGTTACCTTTTTAATTTGTTTATTAATGCATACACTGAAAGAGGATAAGTCCCTATATATATATATTTCTTATTCACTATAATGTAGCCTCCGGTTCAAGTAGAACATTTTAAAGAAGTGCAGCTATTTATGGTTGTGAATTTAGCACATGTGGTCAGCTGTAAACCTCTTATGAGGTTGTGCAAAAAGTGTTTAGACATTAAAGGAGTTGTTTATCAAACCTGTGTAAAGTAGAAATGGTCCAGTTACCCCAGGCAACTAGATTCCAGCTTTTATTTTACTTCACAGCTTATTTGGAAAATGAAATGTGTAATCTGATTAGTTGCTAGGGGCATTTAAGTCAATTGACTATGGCGCGGCTAGTTAAGCATAGGAGCAAGATGGGCAACTAAAATAACTCACAAACTACGCATCAAATGACAAAACATCTAATGGACGAAAGATAGATAAGATATATAAAAACGAAAGATATATAATGGTTATATAATGCGCATCAAATGGTTGTTGGACGGCGTTTAAGTGAGATGCGCGGGCACCATTTCAATTTCGAACCAAAAAAGTAAAAAAACTATTTTTACTATATTTCTCTCAGATGCCTAAAAAGCCATTTATCTTGTAACACTTAAGTGTTTACACATTACCCATTTATTTGACTTTTGATTATACTTTGCTTAACATTTTTAGGTAAACATTTTAAGGTCTATACGCTCTTTTCAATTAATCATTCTTAAATACTCTAAACAGTATAATATATTTTTAACTCCTTTTTTTTTTTAATATGTTAAGGTTTAATACGATTTAAAACTATTTTTAATTTTTGCTTCTTTTAAAAATATTTTTAGTAAACTATTACTTAGTCAAGTCTAGTCCTATTTAATGTACGTAAACTAGAAAAGTAAAATGCGCAACTTTTCGAATTTAAACAGAAAAGTGCATATTTATTGCACAATTATGCAACAGTTGTAAAAAGCTGAAATGTTTGTAAATTAACTTCTTTGAATACCTCGAAGTTATGAGTTCTTTATTGCCATTTTTTTTTTAATGTCATTTTTTTTCTTCAATTTATTCAAACTCGATAAGTTACCATTATCTGTTAAAGATCATAGTAACTTATCGAGTTTGAATAAATTGAAAATCCAAAACTGACTAACGGAAAAGAAGCTCTGTTGAAAATACCTTTAAGAATGAACAAGTTGCAGAACTCTCAGGAACAAGAGGAATTGGGTCATACTGCCACATCTTCAACATTTGAATTTCAAAATTCAAAGAATTTGATTTTAAGAAATATTTGGACCATAAAGACCGTGCAAAGCGTTCCCGCATGAAAAAAGAGTCATCTCTATCAGAAAACACTGCCAGTAAATTTCAGCACAGTTTTTCATGTTCATTAAAAGTAGTGGAACAATTTGACCGCTCATCAAAAGTAACAGTACTGCAAACAGTTGTTATGTATCCTAAAATGGTCAGAAAAGTTGCCCGAGTGGTTACTGCTTTGCCACCTACTCAAGTTAGCGTGGAGAAGTTGTTCAATACTTTTCCTGAGCAAGCAAAAAAAGCTTTTAGGGAGGAGTTAAACTTTTTTACACAACTATCTGAAGCAGTTCTAATTGCAAAGCGAACCGAAAAAATCAGAGAAACCACTGCAAAGTTAACAATTCTTTATTCAACTTTGTGAAAAATGTTTTTGGTATCATCAATACTACCACCAAAGAAGAACAGAAAATTGTGGACACAATATTTGAAAAGTTTGGTTTTCCTTTTAATGAGACAAGATTGGTTTTGTTTGTTTTTAATTATGTAGCTAAAATCAAAAGTCAAAAGCACGTTTCAGAACATTTTCCTCAAAAAGTTAGACTTCAAGGTGTTTTGCACGACATAAGAAAACCTGGTTCAAAAATCACTGATGTTGATAATAAAAATTAGTTTAAAAAAGTTAAAGAATATTTGAAACAGGAAAGCATCAACATCAATAAATCTGACAACCCTGACAGAATTGTGAACTTTGACTAATCGGGATTCAAAGTTGTTCAACAAAAATTTAAGATTCTATGCGCTACGGTGTAAGAAAACGTTAACATTATTGCAAATAATTGCGAAATGAGGCGTAAATAGCTCTTTTTGGCTGCTTTGACAAAATTTGATTTCCCCAATGAAATCTTTTTTACAGCTTTAAGAAAATTGATTTCCCCAATGATAAATTATCCTAAACGTCAAATAATGAAAGATATATCTTTCATTATTTGAAGAATTTGAACAAAGCCATTTGAAAAATACTCATAAAATATTTTAGAGGCTTGCTAGCCCTCATCGGAGATTTCTTCAACCCATTCTGATGGTGTATACGTGGTCATTTATAAGACCATATATACACCATCAGAATGATGGTGTTTACATGGAATCTTTTAATATTGTTTTTGTCAAATGGCTTGACAAAAAAAATGTTAAAAGACCCGTCATAATTTAACTTGATGGTCATTAAAACACGGAGATCGCCAAACATTGCAAGCTAAATAGTTTAATTCTTATCTCTCTTCTAAAGAACGCAACCATAATCCTGTGCAACCAGAATCCATCAGGCACTGGATCGTATTCTTTCGGACAATTTAAAAAAGTTTGTACAAAGTTTTGGAGTGTTATAAGATTTTGGACCACAAGCAAGAGTTCAAAAACAAAATTTAGGACGACTTCTGATATCAACTTTAAATGCAATAGATTTGACACTTCTTCCAGCCTATAGTCATAAAGGATAAATGGTAATAGAAGCTACAGGCATTGTCCCCAATGTTCCTAGGACCCCATTTTGCAATAAAGTGCAGTTACTTGAGTCAGATTTAACCTCACAGCAATTGAAAATTTTAGGGTATGAACATATTACGGAGACAGCGCTTTTCAATCTACGAAAGTCTGTAAAAGACAAAAGTGAGGAACCACTGCATACTTAACCAGTGGAGTTCAAAAACGTTTATATCAGAAAAGAATGTGATAAATAGACACATTGTCACAAAATATTTCAGCAAATACGTTTGGAAGCCAAAAAAAATTTAAAACCGGAAAGTTTTGATCACATGTTGGACTGCTTTGTTTGGCCAGGAGAAACGCCAAATAAAAATTCACGAGAGAGTAAATCTGAACATGTCTGAACATGTTCCAACTGTTGCAACGAGTAGAAGATAAGTGGCTGAAATGCTTATTAAAGCAAATAAAAAACTAAAGGAAGAAGAAATACAGGATCGCAATATTCGCAATATATAAGTAGCATCAAAACTTTAAAAAGTACATGAAAAGACAGAAAAAATGAAAAAAAAATCAAAATCTGAATATAAGAAGAAATTTGCTAAAAACTAACTTTTCACTGCATTACAGATTAAAACTGAAACACAGCCTAAAATATTTGTTTACACATTTTGATCTTTAATTGTAGTCACTATTGTTCATGAACGATAGTTCTGTTTTTTATAACATATTGCTAAATGTTTTTTTTACTTATTTGTCACTATTGTTCATGAACCATAGTTGTGTTTTTTATAACATATTTCTAAAAGTTTTTTTTACTTATTTGTGTTAGGAAAATCGTTTTGAAATGTTTACACATTTAAAGTAAACATTTTATAGTACAGATATTTTTTTTACAAAATAAAATATTCTTCTTAAATGTCCTTTAAAAATATATTTAAATTATAAGGTTAAGTGGTCCATTATTGTGGGGTAACTCTACTAGATTAGTGTTCCTAATTTCGATAAACATCAAAACAGTTGCAGAAATTTTTCGCGTATATGTCACGATAGAGATACTTCTGTTATTAATGTGTTTAGGGAGTTAGTTAAGTCTGCGTGTTTAACACAAATTAAAGCAACAACTTTTTTTTCTTATAGGAAAAAATTTTTTATTTTCTTCCAAATTTATGAACGGGGCGATGGTCCTAATACATTAGGGATGTTCTGAAAAAAATTTTAATAAAAACATAATAGAAACCTAATAAAGAAAAAAATGTATAGATCTCTACCCCTTTTTTTATAGAAGTTTACAATTTTACAATAAAAAGTTATAAAGTGTTGAATATTAACTTTTAATTCAAAACAAAGATTTGACAGATTTCTATTTTCTATCGCTTGCTAAAAATTTTGTAATAAAATAACTATATAAAGAATAAGTATAGATATAGTCAATTTGGAATAGACTTATCGTGACCCGTATTATACCTTCATGGTAAGTTCCACACATATTTAGGTCTAATTCCAAACGCTTTTTAAACTTTTTATACCGATTTTAATTATTCAACACGTTTCAAGCGGATACTCTACATACCATTTAGAATACCAGATTCGGAAACTAACATCCGAACTGCTGATAAACAGCCGTTCGCGCAACGACGACTCAAACGTTAAAAATTTTTAAAGTTAATTATGTTAAAGTATGTTAATTACGTTAAAGTATGTTAATTATGTTAAAGTATGTTAATTATGTTAAAGTATATTAATTATGTTAAAGTATGTTAATTATGTTGAAGTATGTTAATTATATTAAATTATGTTATAAATAAATTATGTTATAAATAAAGTATCGTAAATAAAGTATAAATTAAAAAATTATGTTTTAAATAAATTATGTCAATTACGTTAAATTATGTTAATGGTTTATTAGGATGGTGTCACTTATACAGAAGCCTGTATAAGTGACACTATCCTAATAAACCATTAACATAATTTAACATAATCGACAAGTACTAAAAAAAGTATTTTTTTTAGTACTTGTCGTTTATTAAATGAAGGCAAATTTTGCAGGAGTAAAATCTTATAAAAAAGTTTTTTAAATAATTCCTTGTTATTTATTAATCTGAAAAAAATATTTCTTTAAACTTTTAAAAATAATTTTTAACATTAAAATACAAAACAAAATAAATCATTAAATGAAGTCAGAAACCTTTAGTAAAAACAAAGTAAAAATACCACACAATTTTTCGTCATTGCAAATGCCATTGCAGTGTGTGTTCAGAATGTGGTTTTTTGGAAAAAATTCATAACTCTGTTAATTAGTTATGAAATCTTGTGAAATTTTTATATTATTATTTTTTTGGGTCAAATAATCTGATTTGAGGTTAAATTTTTATTAGCACTCTAACCCAGGAAATGTGTGCAACGGTGGGGGAGGAGGAGGGCCACCGAGAGTCATGCCCTAACTATTTATAAAATTTTCAAGTAAACTACAAAATATGAATGTATAAAAAGCATATTTTTAAAAAACTTGTTTGCCGACTCTTCCCGCCCCGTATAACAAATAATGCTGCAATCCCTGCGATCAACAAGCTTTTATTCGCTTTGAAAAAGTCTGTTTGAAAATGGTACAAGCCCCGGACTTATGCCTTTTTCAAGTAAAATGAAGCGCAGCTGAACGCAATCTCACTTTATTTGTTACAAAAATAGAAAATTGCGAGCTTGCTGAAAATGCATAAATATTTATAAAAAGAGTGTCTGGTAAAAGTAACAGTGGAAATTATAAACACGAAAAAATAAAAAAAAGCCAAACTTGCTGGAAAAGTTTATAAAAACCGTAAAAGAAAATATGTGGCACCAAGGCAGATTGGTGCTTTTTGCATGTTAGTTTCTTGTTCTTTAATATAGAATATAGACTAGATTCGTTTTCGAATTTTTGCATATTTACATATGTTTTACCACCAATAATTAGAATAATATTAATTAATACAAATACTGTAATACTACCTCAATAATTTTTTTAAAAACAGATGTACTTCAAAATATATGAAGCCTGTATCTGAAGGTGTTATAGAAAGTACAATTCAGTTTGTAAACAAAATTGATAGTAAAAATGCCCAAGACACATACTTGTAGTCATTGATTGGAAAGAAGGAAATAGAGATAAGACGGTTGAGATCTCAAAAAAAAAAAAAAAAAGAATTTTCATTTATTAATCACACTAAGATTGAAGGTGTAATAAAAAAAGTATGCAAGAAAGTTTTTTGCAGTATGCATGGAGCTTCTATGAAGCAAGTTAGACGTTTATGCCATATATTAACAAAAGTATGTAAGCATATTGAATTATTTCCTGTTAAATATGAGCACTTGTATAATAAAGATGCACCATCTTATTATTTAGATGAAAAACACAATGCAAAAATTATGTACACGTTATACGAACAAAAATTTCCAGGTCATCCTATTAAATATAAGTTTTACCTTAAATATTTCCAAGAAAATTTAAGTTTATCGTTTGGTATAAAGCAAACTGATGTCTGTAGAATGTGTGAAGAGTTACAAATTAAACAAAAAAACCCACAACTTAATGACAATGCAAAAAGAGTCTATCAAGTACATATTGAGATCCACAAAAGGCAATCAAACCAATTTTAGAAAAAAATACACGAAATTGAAACTAAGTGCAAAACGATCCAAATGTGTATGGGAATGCAACTGATTTTATGCAAAACTTGCCATTTTCACATATCCTTGTCCAGGAAATGTTTTATCTATGCCAACAATGGCTGTATGAGTTTTGTATATAAGATTTCAAAACTGGTAAATCAGTATTTTATTTATATTGTAAAAGAGTTGCAAACAAATTTACCAACGAAGTATATACCTTTGTGCTGGATTATATTTCAAAAAAATTGGCAACGAAGCAAAAGAACTGCACCTATTTTCTAGTTGTGCAGGCCAAAATAGAAACTATGCTATGGTCCAAATACTTTTATCACTGATAGATGACCTAGGTAGTAATATAAATGAGGTACAATATTACATACCAAAAAAGGTTACTCATTTTCGCCAAACGATGGAATGTTTGGAGCACCACAGCAACATACTCGAAAAAATGTACGGATTAACACACCGACCGAGTATGAGTATCTTATAGTTAAAGCAAACGAAAAATTTTAAACTAGAAGGCCTAATACTGAGTATATTATTTATGTAAAAAAAATGGTGGTCAAACCATTATAAGAAAAATGTGCTATCTGTGCATTCCAATGGAAGAGGAGTACCCAATGACAAAAAAGTAACTTTTGGTATTTCTAAAGTGTCACATTTCACGTTCTCAAAGACAACGTTGGGTTTAGTGACAACACGTTAATCCATAGATTTCTTAGTTAATTATGATTTCCAGCTATTACAAAATGGTATAAGGCCAGCCTTACCATTAAATAATGCATGTGTTGAAAAACTGCCTATCAATGAAAAAAAATATCAGATTTGACAAAAATAGAAAAACAAATTCCATATTCAATAGAAGAATCCCAAAACTTCATACAGAGGTTTTTTCATGGCCAACAGCTTCGGCAAACAATGAATTCTAAGAAATAAGTGATGATTAGCTAACAGCAATTGTTTTAATGTAATAATAAATCATTATTGTTTTGATAATCTTCGGATTTTTATACACAAAAAAATGTTTGTTTCAAAACTGACGTATGTCCTTTAATTTAAATTAAAAATATATGTATTATATGTTGTTTTTTTATAATAAATAAAAATCTAAAAATTTATGTATTTATATATTTTTTTTTCTACTCCTATATTTAGTGTCTTTAACACCATAGATTTTTTTTTTTTAATTTATGGTACTAAAGAAACTAAATATGGAAATTATTAGATCCCAATGTGTAAAACTTACATGTATTTATGCATAAAAGTGATAAATTGATAATTGACATGTAAAACTACATACATAAAACAACATAAAAACAACAATATAGATGTAAAATTAGTTTCAATTTATAGTTTTACGCGATGGGATCTAATAATTCAGCCGGATCTAATAATCTACTACGAAAGTAGATTATTAGATACGCCTAAATTATTAGATCCCTATGTGTAAAACTTACATATATTTATGCATAAGAATAATAAATTGATAAATGACATTGTAAAACTACCATTATCTTTACATCGCAAACATAACATAATAGATAAGTTTATAAAGCTATAAGTGTTGTCTACTAGTAACATTCTTTTTTATTATTTGTGGTCGCTCTTGTTGAAATTGCAAGCTTGTAAACCATACAGTATTTAAGTTTTATGTATAAATTTTGTATTTAAAAATAACTATATGTAATATGTCTTTATTTTCTAGTAAAAAAATCACTATTATTATTTAATAAACGCTCTTTTCCTTTATTAAATACTCTAAAAATTGACCCGATTTCAAATATTATACAAAAATATTGTAAACACAGATATTATAAAACATGCATCATATATAATAAACACTTATTGTGTGTTTTTGATAATCGTGTATGTATAGAAAAAATTTAAAACTTTAAAAAAATATTCCACTTTTTGTCTTTCGTTATGTCTTAATGTATATATTCGGACTCAAAGGACATTTCTAAATATAATATCTTAAAAACGCATCCTCGTTTTAAGTTTTACGGCAGTGGATCTAATATGTCAATACTTTTCAACCACATACCCCGCTTTTCAAAGTAACCGGTTGAGTAAACGTAAAACCAAAGTAAAACATAAAACCAAAGAAAAACGGTTAACAGTATTGCGTGTCATTTAAACTTAAAAAATATTTTTAACATTACTACCATAATCCTTAATATCTATCAAACGTATTTTTTTGTGAAAATTATATCGGGTGTTTTAAATTTGTACAAATTCTCATTTTTTGTGGCTGTTATAAATTTATCCAAATTATCAGTTTTAATAAGTTAAGACTTTTTTTCAATTTTTTTTTTGTTTTTTTTTAAACTAAAGCATTTTACTTTTCTTTCTTGACAAGCAAAGAAGAACTAATAAAAAATACTAAAAAATGGCTATTTTGACTAATTAAGAATGTGTTATTACACACATACAAATATATACACACATGCATACATACATTTATATATATATATATATATATATATATATATATATATATATATATATATATATATATATATATATATATATATATATATATATATATATATATGCATATATATATATGCATATATATATATATATATATATATATATATATATATATATATATATATATATATATATATATATATATATATATTAAACTTTTGATGTTTTGCATTTAAAATGTTTAAAGTTTCATACTTTTAATAAATAATAGAATATAGTCACCAAATCAACAAGAATAAAAAAAAAAGAAAGAAATAAACTTGTTTAAATAAAAACTGAAATGGTTCTGTCATCAGAACCATTTAACGTTATTATTAAATATAGTTTTTTTTAAATAAATATAAATAACAATAAAAGAATACAACAAAAGAGGGTGGGGCAAACATTTTATTTTTTAAACTTTAAATTTCAAAGTATTGCCATTAATTAAAATGAATTCTTTAATCCTTGCAATATTTGCATAGTTTATATATATATATATATATTTATATATATATATATATATATATATATATATATATATATATATATATATATATATATATATATATATATATATATATATATATATATATATATATATATATATATTAGACAAGAAACTATTTGAACAAAAACATTTTAGACAAATCTAATAGTCTTTGTGGAACTCCACAGATTAATTCTACGTATTCTCTTTAAAGGCCATCGTTGAGATAATAAATTATTTTCTATTTCATTAGAAACCATAAAACCTTTTAGAATAATTTTATTGATTATTGGAGCATCTGTATCGTCGCTGTCAACTGTTGATTACTGCTTTAGCTAAAAAATCTAAAATTAATAAAAAAAAAAAAAGTTTACTTACAATAGCATTTATTTTGAGGTTTTAATTTTTATCCAAAGCTAACTAGTTAAACAATTAATAAAATGATTATGCGTTCGATTTTACGAGATATTCGTCAAGATATATAAAACACGCTTTTATATCCAAATTTTTATGTACAGCTTTATTCATCTTACCATTGTCATCTAACTAAACTAACCGTAAATAATTAGTGTTTTTTTTTTTGACTCATCTGAATCAGCATTAATTTTAATAACGATGAACAGTAGAAATAACAGCAGTTATTAAAACTATTTTCGAATGTGTCACAGTAGTATCTACGTATAATCAATAATGAATCTTAAACAAATATTATTGGTGGCTAAATCCATTGTGATTAAAAAAATTTTCGATTGGTGTATATGGGTAATTTGGTTAGCGGTACCCCCTTGTCCCAAAAAATTTTTTAAAAAAATCAGCGTTTTTCCACAAAAAAACAATATTTGTCGTTAAAAAAAAAAGGTCTTCAATTTTTAATTTGGGAAGCACCCAAATACGGTAGACACTTTTATTATTATTATAATTATTATTGTTATTATTATTATTTTTGATTATTAATATTATTTAAGTAATACAACTTTAAAGATTTTAAATAGTTCTTATTTCTCAAAATTCTAGAAAACAATTTGACCTCTCAAACTATTCTGTGATTAGTCTTCACTCTGTTACTAGTTTCTTTATATAAAGGTTTTAAGGTTATGAAACTATTTTATTATAACCGCAGTAGTAAAATTATTCTTAAAACCCTATTCTCTTCTTTGTTCGTAAATATAAATGAACTCGGCGTACACAAGGGAATGAACGCTCCGCCTCACAACTGCCAATTGGCAAAGTCGCCAGAATGAGGAATAACTCACGAATATTGGGAAAAAATGTGGAGTCAACATGTTGCTGAAGTAGTTGCGCGATTGTCATTCCACAAAAATTGTTGTCAACACATAAATGTTTCCATTGCTGCAACTCATTATTCAGACCATATGGGTTTGGAAGATTTCCAAACCATTTATCCGCTTGTTGCTTTGACAATGTCTCCAACTCTTTATTGTCTTTGGTGATAATAACTTCTGGAATCAAAGAACATAATTCATAATATGCTCTTTTGTTTTCTGTAAAGCGTGCTGCCAACTCAGATGAAACATTGTCGAGGAATAGAATGGCTACATTACGCTTGTAGTACTCAAAAGGTGAGGTACAGGTATATTTGAGCGGCGGATTTGACGACTACAAAGCTTTTGGAATTTCTTCAGTACAATTTACAGACTGTGCAATTTTCTTGGCTTTGAGATAAATGGTAGAAAACCAGTCATCAGCATTTGTGCGGAGTGTAGAATAGAAAGAAGAAATTTGCGAAACTTTTTGGAAGGCCAGATAAACCTCCATTAACTCACCCTGAAGACATGATACTAGTAAATGTGTGTTGTAATCGATTTGTGTGATGTAATTAGTAAATGTGTGTTGTAATCGATTGGCTTTTGACCGAGTCTCAAAATCCCAATTTTAACTTTTTTTAGTTTGTCTCATTGGCGATTATCGAAAAATATGGACAAGCATTTAGACACTTACAAAAATAGTCACGAATCAAGTTAGCGGCA
>NC_088929.1:12392500-12430000 GCF_038396675.1 Hydra vulgaris
GAAGTGCGAAACAATGGCTTGGACATACCACGGTCAGATATGGCTTTCCACATTAATAATTTTTTTGGAAATTTCTCTTTTCCTATAAAACGAATACAATCTGGGCATGTCTTTTTGTTGTTTGTGTAGTATCCAGAATTTCCAGGCATGTTGTCCCCTGCAAAACAAAAGTATATTTCGTCATCGATGACTAGAAGCGATTTTGTGTTATAGAGTTGGTTAAATAGTTTCCTGATTCTTTTCTTTGCCTTTATTTGTTGTTCTACAGTGTATTTTGGAGTCTTTTCACGTTTTCTATATTTAATATTCATTTTTTTTAACTGACGACCAACTGTCGATTGATTTACACCGAATTTAATACCTATTTTTCTCTGACTGACCCCTTTTCGATTGTTGACGAGTCTCGTTAATTCGGCTTTCTTTTCTCTAGTCCAGGATGTCAGACAACCAGGGTGCTTTCTATTAGAAAACGATTGAACAGTTTCAAGTCTTTTTAGATTATCATATATTGTACTTCGAGCAAATCCTTCCTTTTCAAAATGATTTATAATTTTTTTTTTTTTATATTAGGTTTATTTACAAAAAACATTTTTAGTCGCTTTCGAAAAGATTCTCGTTCAGCTGTATTTCATCACTCGTTATAAAACAAAATCTAACTTTATACTTCTAGTGTTGTTTACAGACTGTGTGACTTCTACTAAAGGCAAAAAAATTACATTATATGCATAAAAGATTGACAGCTGTAGCACTTGAAGTTTTAAGTATCTATAGCACAGCGAGTATCCCAGCAATGATGTAATCACAGCAATGATAGCGATCAATCTAGCAATTAATGAAATGAGCGTAATCGACAAATAAAGAAATTGATTTTTAAAGTCTTGGTTAATTTCCTAAACATGATATATTTACATGTAAATGAGTTGACAGCGGTGTACAAAAGAATACAACATGTATTTGTCCACTCTTGCATTAAATACCTCAAACATAATGGTCTTTCTGGTTGGATCAAAAAACTAGAAAATGTATATAGGTGCTATAGATAAAAAGGCTACAGCTAAGTTGCAGAAGAAAGAGATGAAAGCAGTCAAATTTTTAAAATTTGAACGCAATCAGAAAATGAAACAAAATTGAACTACTTCTACAATAAGTGATAATGCTGATGATAATGATTATGATGACGTAGAACTGCAACTAAGCACGGGTGATGAAGTTCTTCACAGGAAAATTTTCAGTGATAATTCTGAAGACGGTATATCCAGAACTGCGCAAAGCTTTGGTCAGATGCGAGATTAGTGACAGAGATGCTTGTAATAAAGTAAATGCAATGCTAAAAGATATGACGCTATTGTCAGCAGAAACTACAATAGATCCTACAAAACTTGTACGCCAGAGAGGTTTTGGCGACAGACACAAGTTTCTATGCATGCTGCAATAGAAACTTTTTTCTGTCGAATAGAAAAAAAGACATAACTTTTGTAGAGAAGTCTGCTCTACGAAGGACCATAAAGGAAGAACATTATATTATTGTACCATTTTAAAACTTTTTTTTAAAAAAGTACATTGATCATGTAATGCCAGACATAGGTGAAGCAGTTGACGTTGCAAATGAGATACTTTCAATAATTGCAAATACTTTTTTTTTACCAAGTACGCTGCGTGCAGTTGTTAGAAAGGACACAATAAAAACTACGGGAAAAAAAATAATGTGATTCGAAAATTAGCGAAAGCAATTGCAAGTTCACTGCAACTGCATTTTTTTCTGTTGCATTCTAATATCGTAAATACATTTCCGCTGTTGATGGAGGATGTACAAGAGGTCCTAGTATTTCCAGTAGTGCAATTATTAGTGAACTAAACTTTAATCCCAAGAATTAATAGGAAAAGTAGTTGTGGTAAATGGTTTATTTAAAAAAGATCTAAGTACAGATAAAAAATATCTTCTTAATGAATGCTTAGCTGTGCAGCATGGTTATAAAATTAATGACAAAAATACGTCTTAACAGAACACAATGTTAGTAAATTTGGGCAATGCTAGGTGGTTGACAAAAGCAAACAGAACTTTGAGATTGTATGTCAAAACAAAATTTTTCCAACCTCTTTACAAAATTGTACCTTTTATAAATATTTATGTTCCGTTGTGGTTCAACATCAAAAGGCATACTTTATGTGCTAATAGTATACAGAAAAGAGAAAGAGAAACAAAATTACGATGATGCGATAATGTTTGGAGTTTGGCTGCAAGAGCAAGTACAACTGCGTTTACAATGCGTTTTTGTACCTTCTCTAAAAGAAAAAAGGCATCATTTAAAGATCCGCCCCAAATATAATAACAGTTTTCCATACAAAGATAGATTTGAGATATAGAGATAAAGAATAAAATTGGGAGTAAGAAAGTGACAAGCACGATAAAAAGATGCAAGTATAGCAGATGCTAATTTTGCAATCAATTTGATATATGGTTTCCAAGAAAGATCAGAAGTAAGAATTAATCCTAGATAGGGATGGCATTTTTACTTATTTTGATGTAAAAACGCGAGTTACTTTTACGCGTAAACTACTTTACATAACTCATATAAAAATATATAATTTAATAAAAAAATATATAGTTTACTTACTTTTAAGAGTAATTCGTGTTTTTTTTACATAAATTTATATAACGTGTAAAATTCAATTACTAAAGTTAAGTTTTTTAAATAAGTGTTACTTGAAAAAGAATTTACTCTTACAAGTAAAAGTTATTTACAGTTTTACTTTTACTTGTAAATGTAACTTACTTTTAATAGTAATAGTTTGAAAATGCGGCGTATTCTTTTATTACCAAACTTATTAAAATTATTTAATCAATAGCATCTTTATCTAATAGAATTATTAATAGCTATATACAAATGAGGTCTTTAAATGTGTTGTTAAAAATAATATTAAACTCATTTAAAGACTTTATGGTAACCAATAATATAATGAAGTCTACTTGCGTAAACTCTGAGATGTAATATTATGATTATGAAAAACCAATGATTTTGGTTAATAAATATACTTTTGGTAAATAAAACATACTTAAGTGCCAAACTCAAGTATGTTCTTGTTTATATCACATTAGAATGTTTAGGAAAATGAAAAAAAGTTTTACGATTTGTACATGCGACGGTTCCTTTTATCAAAAAACCAATTACAATTAATAAATCGATAGCCTCTTCTTTAACTAATAACGTTATTATATAGTTACGTACAAATGAGGTTTCCAAAAAACTTTTTGTGTTATTGGTTATTTGGTTATCCATAAAGTCTTTAAATGAGTTTAATGTGTTGTTAAAAACCACATTAAACTCATTTAAAGACTTTATGGATAACCAAATAACCAATAACACAATGATGTCTTTAATAACTACATCAATATTGCATCTTAAAATTTACCTACGTAAATTATGAGATGTAATATTAATATAATTATGTAAACGCAATAATTTTAGTCAAAATGGTTTTTATAATATTTCATATTAAATTTTCTTTAAAATTATGCAATGCTGTGGTATAAACAAAAACATACTTAAGTACCAAACGTAAGTGTGTTCTTGCTTATCACATAAGAATGTTTAGAAAAAGATTGAAGCAATCACTTCATGGCGAGGATGTAAACTTAGTGTAAGAAAACAAAAATAATAAAAATTACTAATTGTTGCCCTCACATTTGGAGTAGGGATGGTAAATGTTTTAGGGCATTTTTGTATATATAATTTAATATAAAAATATATAGTTTACTTACTTTTAAGAGTAATTCGTGTTTTTTTTACATAAATTTATATAACGTGTAAAATTCAATTACTAAAGTTAAGTTTTTTAAATAAGTGTTACTTGAAAAAGAATTTACTCTTACAAGTAAGAGTTATTTACAGTTTTACTTTTACTTGTAAATGTAACTTACTTTTAATAGTAAGTTATGTAAAGTAAACTAATTTAAAAAGTAATTTTGGTTTTAGTTATGTTAAAAATTTACGTCGATTTGTAATTTACTTTTTAAATGTAAAAAAACTTATTCATGAAATACGCTTACGTAAATATAATATTTAAAAGACATAACACTTACTTTACAAAGTAAAATAAAACCACATCGTATCAACAAGTTACTTTTACGAGTAAAAGTAAGTGATTAGCAAAAACAGCTACATACAGATGAAATAACATCAAATTCTTTTTTTTTTCAGTAAATTTTTGTTACTTTTTTTACTTTAAATTTTCAAAAAATTTAAAATAAAAAAAATAACAAAAGTGCAAATTACAATATTTAAACAACCAGATTCCAATCACATATTCAAAATCAGGCCCGTAGAAAGAGTTTTGTTTTTGTTTGAATACTTAACTTTATGTAAAAATAATGAAGCAAACTCCAAACATTTATATATTCATGTTTATGTAAAACTTTTCAAAAGTATTGCGATAATCGGAGTCTGGTAAAAATAAACCCTTAAAAATGTTGACTTCCCTTTTATGACATTGGTGTGAGAGTGATGAGTTTATACCGTTTATAAATATATTTTTTTAACAGTTTAAACTAAATTTAAGTTCATTAACAAGTCTCTTATGTTATGCAATAATCTCTCAATGTTCAAAATCTCTGAACATATAAATTTTGAGCAACCTCCCCAATTATTTAGGGGATTTAAATGGGATTTGATAATTATCAAATTAATTTTTTTTTCAAATATAATTTCGTTATTGGTTTTTTTTTTTTTTTTTTTTATTATATAAAGACATTCTTTGTGATGGATTTTTAATTTTTATAATTTTTTATTTTTCTAAATTTGCCGTTACAAATTATTATTTTTCTTTTGTAAAATATACGAATGGCAGGGAAAAGAAGAAGACAAAAATAGTCTTATTGCCAAGCCTCTAAATATCCGTACATAACTAAGTCATTAAAAACTTTTCATTAAAAATTGATGATCATATGTTTTTCTGAAGTTTGATAACCTTATTTTAGTTGACAATTATAATTTTGTATTTTTTGAAAATATATACAAAAAATTAAAATATATGCATCTGAAGTACCAAATTCTCCCGTTTGTTATTTTAGAAAAAGTTATTTTAGAAAAAGTTATTTTAGAAAATTGTTATTTTAGAAAAAGGTGTATCTTTTTCTAAAATAAAATACTAAAACAGAAGAAATATTGCATAAATAACAGAAATTTTGAATAATTTTGTTTTTTTAACATAAAAATAAAATGGTTTAAATAATTTTTATCCGTGAAAATATAAATTAAACAAAATACAAGATTTACCTTTTAATGGATTTAAATACAAGTATTGAATGGTATTATGCCACATTCAAGGCGATGTAAAAAGTTTCATAGTTTGAAAATGCGGCGTATTCTTTTATTACCAAACTTATTAAAATTATTTAATCAATAGCATCTTTATCTAATAGAATTATTAATAGCTATATACAAATGAGGTCTTTAAATGTGTTGTTAAAAATAATATTAAACTCATTTAAAGACTTTATGGTAACCAATAATATAATGAAGTCTACTTGCGTAAACTCTGAGATGTAATATTATGATTATGAAAAACCAATGATTTTGGTTAATAAATATACTTTTGGTAAATAAAACATACTTAAGTGCCAAACTCAAGTATGTTCTTGTTTATATCACATTAGAATGTTTAGGAAAATGAAAAAAAGTTTTACGATTTGTACATGCGACGGTTCCTTTTATCAAAAAACCAATTACAATTAATAAATCGATAGCCTCTTCTTTAACTAATAACGTTATTATATAGTTACGTACAAATGAGGTTTCCAAAAAACTTTTTGTGTTATTGGTTATTTGGTTATCCATAAAGTCTTTAAATGAGTTTAATGTGTTGTTAAAAACCACATTAAACTCATTTAAAGACTTTATGGATAACCAAATAACCAATAACACAATGATGTCTTTAATAACTACATCAATATTGCATCTTAAAATTTACCTACGTAAATTATGAGATGTAATATTAATATAATTATGTAAACGCAATAATTTTAGTCAAAATGGTTTTTATAATATTTCATATTAAATTTTCTTTAAAATTATGCAATGCTGTGGTATAAACAAAAACATACTTAAGTACCAAACGTAAGTGTGTTCTTGCTTATCACATAAGAATGTTTAGAAAAAGATTGAAGCAATCACTTCATGGCGAGGATGTAAACTTAGTGTAAGAAAACAAAAATAATAAAAATTACTAATTGTTGCCCTCACATTTGGAGTAGGGATGGTAAATGTTTTAGGGCATTTTTGTATCCAGGCTCTACTCATCGCAATTTTTATTTCTTTATCTACTTATAAATCGTTTTTACGCTACAGCTCTGGATATAGGTATATTACCCAGCGGCCAAGCAAAGTGTATTTGTTATTAGACATACGTGGCCAGGGTGCCCAATATCTGTTTCTCTAGATTCTACACGCAGATAAAGATATTTACGTGAAAAGTTCTAAATTTTTCTTCGAGTATGTTACAGATTACTTTCAATTTAGGTGGAGGTGCATTGAAAGTAATCTGTAACATATTCGAACCTGAAAAAGTGAAAGAGACAACATGAGGGACATAGGAAAATACTCTGGGATCAATTGTTCTGTCGCTCTTGCATATGCAAAGAACTTACAAGAGACCCATGATAATTTATTGCAGATTGTCGAGAGCAAAAATCTGCATGAATGCAAATATTCTCTGGCAACAGATATGAAACTCATCAATGTATTGTTGGGAGTTTCGGTAATATATATATTATAATCCAAATTTATATACTTTTTACATTACTTGAACACATATATATGTGTTCAAGTAATGTAAAAAGTACATGCAAGTATATGCATGTACTACCTGATAAAATGTAAATCATGAACCTTATATAAATTATTCTAGGCACATGGAGGAAAACATTCCTGTGCCTGGTGTGAAGGTACATCAAGTTATTGCTGCTGGAGATCTCAGAACTTTGACATCTTTAACTGATTGGTTTATACTATATTGCGAGGCTGGATCGCCACACAAAAGGATGCAGGACTACAAGGTAATGTTAATAATATACATTAAAGAGAATGCTTTACCTTAAAAAGTTCTACATTTTATCAGACTTTAAAAAAATTTATTTTTATATAGCATGTTGTGAAGCCATGCTTGATTAAGGAAGAAGACAAATCCAAGTTGGTGTTAGATGCTATGCCTTTGCCAGAACTTCAAATACTTATGGGTCTTGTAAATCATATGTCATCATTCCTAACCAGATTATGGCCCGAGTTTGAGGTGTGGGTTTCAAGCTTGGGATATTTAAGAAAAGAATATCACGGTGAAACTTATGAAGGAAATACTTCAAAACGGATCCTAGAACATTGCGATAAGCTAGAAAATATTTTGCCAGTAGAGCTACTACCTCTATTAAAACCCCTGCGAAAGTTCCGCATGGTAGTTTAAGGAACATTCGGAAACAGTTTGGATCCCAATTACAAAGAAGACATTCACGCATTCATGCAATCATTCGTGGTTACCCAAGAATGCTGTAAGGAGGTAGAATATATAATATGTATAATATTAGTGACCTAAATCATAATGTATGATATTAGTGACCTAAATCCATTGAAACTTCCGGTGTCATATCATTTTATACCTAAAACCTATATATGTGTGAACAGTGAATTGGAGATCCAAGAATCTTTTCAAAATGTGGAAGATTTAAAAAAAATGAAAATAACCGATAAAGCAAAATTGAAATAAAATTTGTTAAAAAATAATGATATTAAAAATTTTCGAGGTCAAGGCTACAACAATTGGCATTTATTTAGGGATTTACAATAAATTTCAAGATTTGATTAGGCAGAATATTCCACAAACTAACTTTTTTCCTTGCTCTGCCCACAGTTTGGACTTATTTTTCTGTTGAATCATTAGCTCCTATAAAATTAAGAAATACGTAAAATTTATACCGTTTGTTGAGCTAAAATTCAGTTTGTAGGAAAATCGCAAGTAGACAAAATTATTATTACATAGTGTTTGTTTTCTTGACGCATTCAAACCACTTGCGAACTCAAAATGGCAAAGTTAAAAGAAGCATTACATCGTATATAAGATTAATTCCTTTCAGATGAAAGTAATAATGAACACATTATATGCTTAAATAAATGAGTTACTTTGAGATTTTTATTTTTATTCTTTTTTGATTTAAATATTTGATGACAGTCACTGACAAAAGCCTACTTCTTCAATTTACTTAACGCCTAATGATGAAAAAATTAAATGACTAAATGACTTTTTGATGCATCTGAATCAAATCATTTGTTTTTTGACCTAATTTTGATAGAGGCAACAGAAGTTGCAAAGGAATCGTAATTCGGTGAAATGATCCCTGTCAATAAGCAAATTTAAAAAGCAACAATTCTCACTTAAAAAACTGTGAGCTAATACCAAAAAAAAGGCATCCTTTAAAATTATATATATTCAATGTTGCACTGGAAAACCTTAACAGTCAAATGACTAAAAGAATTTAATTTAACAAAAAAGGAATGTAAAAAAAAAATTTTATTTGGTCTTAATAAAAAGCTTGTGCAGAATAATACCTACGTTTTGAAGCTGAGAATAAGTGAAATTCTTTAAAAACTTTATCCAGCAGACTTAAGAAAATATCTATATTCCGAAAAAGTCTGTCATATTTTTTCCGTTAAAGAAAAATTCTAGTTTGCAAAAAAAAATTTATGCAAAAAAACACTTATATTTCCTCAATTGTGTTTTTTTTTTTTAAGTTACTCTTGATATTGCACGTTTGATCCTCTAAAGGCAAACAATTTTTCAACTAGCAGGCTAAAGATAGTGGACTAAAGATAGTCAACAACTATCTTTAGTCCACAAAAGGAGCAGTTGCACTATCTAATAATTCTTTACATTGAACTAGGTTTACCCAGTAGCAAGTCTTTTAAAAAAATCATTTAAGTTTGCTGCTAAGACTGCCAGGAAGTTTAATAAACATTAATGTGATTTAAGAATTTTTATGTAAGTATTTGCTTTGTTGCTTTTTTTCTGTCCGCATCTTTTAATCTTTTGAATAGTTATATTTATTGAGACAATCCTCTTCTCATCTTAGCACATCTACATTGTTTTCGGTTTTTTGTGTCAACGTGTTAAATGCGTCACATTTCCTACAAAGCTGCGGCAAACAATTGAGCTAATTACTATTTTCAATCTTTTTGTAAATTTTTCTTCGACTAGCAGGAGTTATATTGAGGATTTGTTGAAAGCAAGTTAATTGTGGATTTGTTTTGGAAGCTGGTGGTATACCACATACCCTTGCATTTAATGATATTGTTGATGTAGTTTTAGCAAAATTTGATGATATTGTTGGTGTAGATTCAGAAATCAGCGGCTGAGATAATGCAGCTAGTGGTGCTGATGGTGGCACTGGCTTAAATTTTGGTGATTAAGTGGACAAAACGCTGAGATTGAGAAAAACGTGAATCAAAGGTGCTAACAAATTGAAATATAGATTCAATTTTCATGATGCCGTTTAAAAAAAAAAACATTTTAAAATCCAGTGACTATTTACATGCGTTTTGTTTGCAGTTTACTAAAACCTTCTTTTAACATATTGCTGAACTTTTTCTCTTCATAAAACTCTTGAAATAATTTGCGCGAAACTCTTTTTAATATGCCAACAAACACCTACATCTAGTGGTTGCAGAATATGTGACGAATGTGCTGGTGAACAAATTAAAAAGAAATTGTTTTTGATACAAATTAATACAGCTCGATATGTAAGATTTATCAAGTGTCCATTGACGACCAAAATATGGGTACCTATAATTAGATATCTAAAGTTTGATTCATTTAATTTAATAAAAAATTGATTAACTAATTTTTACCAAGCCAAATAAAATTATTATCTGGATTTTTTTAGTGATGGAAACGTACACGTCAGTGAGCCACTGCACAAAATGCCCATTTTCCATCTGTTTAGAGGAAGATGATGTGCTTACGCCATCGCCATAATTCACTCTTTGTTAAGTTAAAGTTTGCAATTTTTAGTTTTTGCCACTGCAAGTTCCTCGATGTAATATTTTTTTTTGCCTGCATGTTTTGTTCAATGCATATAATTAATTTAAAATATAGATAATAATTTATTTAAAATTGAAATAAGAATTCAAATAGATTCATTAGTCAGTTTAATCATTAACCAATAATTCATAGAATTAATAATGTCTAAAATGATTAAATTAATAAATAATTGTTAAAAACCTTTAAGGTTTTAACTAAATATCTTTTAACTAAAAACGAAAATATCAAATTTAAATAGTTATCACGGTTCCTAATGCCAACCTAGCTGACCTAAGAACGCTATTTATATGAGGATACACATGAAGGTACCCTGTGATACAAACTTTGAAATCTTCTGAGTTAGTATGCAGAAAATAAAATAATTTGAATGTTCAAAATAAGTAAAATTTTGACTTTATTTTGTGACAGTAAAAACGCCTGTAAAATAAGAACCACATTATATAAATTGATAAAGATTAGTGAAAATGTACCATATGGCTGTACTAAACTCTAGAGCAAATTTCAGTCGGATTGGTTTACTGGCTAGAGATTCATGGCAGTTTTATTTGTTACTCAAACCTCAAAACGTTACCAGGTACTGTAATATTTTGTCACTATTTTAGTAATAATAGTTACATATAGGGATATCCTAGATAGGGATGGCACTTTTACTTATTTTGATGTAAAAACGCGAATCACTTTTACTTGTAAATTACTTTACATAACTCATATAAAAATATATAATTTACTCACATTTAAAAGTAATTCCTTTTTTTTTTACGTAAATTGTGTAACGTGTAAAACTTAATTACTTAAGTTAAGTATTTTAAATGAGTAACTGTTTCTTGAAAAAGTAATTTACTTTTACGAGTAAAAGTTAATTGCATTTTTACTTTTACTTGTAAATGTAACTTACTTTTAATGGTAAGTCGTGTATAGTAAACTTCTTTGAAAAGTAATTTTAGTTATAACTATGTAAAAAGTTTACATCGAAATGTAATTTCGAAAAGTTATTTATGAAGTAAACTTACGTAAATATTTAAAAGATATAACACTTACTTTACAAAGTAAAATAAAACTACATCCCCCTATAACATTTTAAAGTTACGTTACGTCTTAATCGGTTACAATTGGTAACAAGGTTACATTCTTTAACTTTCAATTAAATATTAAGTAAATAAACTTGATAATGCAGTGAATGTTTGTTTTATATTGCCGTATTGCTAAAAATTATCTTTTATTTTATTTTTATTGTAAAATAGCTTCGTCACAATTGGTTACTGTGTCACGAAAAAAAACAAAAATTCTCAATTCACAACGTTACGTCTCAATTGCTTTTTGTTAACTTTATAAAGTGTAACCTAAAAAGACGTAACGTAACGTTACCAAATAAAGATTCGAGACGTAACTAAACTGCGTGACATAAATGGATTTTTTAAACGTATCGTTACATCTTGATCGGTTACACTCTAACAAGTAACAAGATAGACGTAAGGTAACGTAAAATAAAATAAATTTGTGACGCATTAAATTCGAGAATTAGGTATTGTGGTTTATTCTCCTCCAGCTAGTTGTCATACAGAGACCACCATATTAAAACACACAAAGACATGTTCAGCCCCCCAAGAAGGAGCGTCATAACCGCTTTACGGCCGAGAGTAAAGTGAGTTTCGGAAGAACGAAGTTATCTTAGAGCAAAAGATAGAAGTAATCGTGTTAGAAAGATAGCATAGAGAAAGCGGACAGGATTGCACATGATGTTAAATTGTGCATTAGGTAGAAAACATGCCGAAATTAGGTTAACCTAATGACAGCAGTTACGTATTAATTTTAGACTAGTTTGAGAATTGGTACTGTGGTTTATCCTCTTCCGGCTAATTGCCATATAGTGGTCACATTACCAAAGACCGCAAAGACAAGTTCGGCTCCAAAAGGAGCGTCATAACCCGCTCTACGGACCAAGAGTAAAGTGATTGTAGGAAGAACGAAGACATGTTAGAGTGAAAGATAGAAGTAGTCGATTTAGAAAGATAGCTTAAAAACAGAGGACAGGATTGCACACGATGTTAGAAGGTGAAATTAAAATTTGTTCGCGACTTAATTTAGAATTAATACGTATCATCTAATTTGAGAATTAATTTTTAATTACTACGTTTCAACACGTAAGGATCGGTTACAGTGAAAATAATATATATAAGGAATTAGATTGCTTGTGGGTTAGTTTTTATAAAAAATACTTTTTTTATAACAATGTTCTGGACAAATGTATTCAATGTATTTACAATATCGTTAGTTGATCAAATTTGTTAAATACTGTAACTCATTTATGAGTTATGGTATTCAACGATGCATTTGTCGAGACGTTAGTAACTAAAAAAAGTTTCAGAAAAATATTTTTTTGTTAAAAAATTCAAATCGCAAAGTTTCAATTAGTTAATTGCAACTTCGCGAATCGAAACATTTTTTTCGTGACAAATTTGTTATGAAAAAAACTAATTTTTTGTACATTGTTAAAAGTTTAAAAAAATACCAGTATGGTTTTTTTTAACTTATAATTATAAAAGAAAGAAGACACTAAACTAAAAAAAAAGTTATAAAATGTTAGGTAGGTACGTTAAAAAGGTAGGTCCTTTTCTTGAGGTGGAGGGTACTAAAAAAAAGCGTATATCAAAATGCGGGCGAGGGGGAAAAAGGGTTGAAATAAAAGCGTACGTACTTAATGAACAGCTCCTAATTAGAAATACATATATACATATACAATTAGCAATGATAATCAAAATTATGCTTGAATTTTTTGGCTTTTAAACTAGACATTAGGGGTGTTCAAAAAAAAATTTATTATAAAACAAAAATACACAAGAAACCAAATATGGAGCAAATATAAAAAAAATACCATTACAAAAAAAACTCTAAAAATATTGAAATTTACCTTGTGCTCAAGCAGCACAAGGTAAATTTCAATACCCCGGAAAAGCACAATACCCCGGAAAATGCACTGAATTGTTTCCGAACTATTTGGCTTTAAGCGCAAGGTAAATCTCAATATTTTCTGAAAAAAAATTTTTTTATGTGATAATGACCCAAATTTTTTTTAAACTATTATGTATTCCGGTTTTTTCATAAATGTTGTTTAAATTAAAAAAAAGATTTAGGAAAAATCAACTATGAGCAAACATGCAATAAAGTTTTGTTTTTTTGAATAAATTTTGCGAAATTTTATTTTATTTTAAATAACAATTACTAAAAAACCAGACTACACAACAATCTAAAAAAAAATTGGACCATTATCACATTACAAAAAAATTTTTTTTACAATCACATTAAAAAAATTTTTTTTACAAAATATTGAGATTTACCTTGCGCTCAAACTCAAACAATTTGGAGACAATTTGGGGCATTTTTTGATGTGTTTTGCGTCTAAATTTATTTATTTTGTCAAAAACAATTTTACTGTTGTGCTAATGTGATTTCAATAATTATATAATTGGATAAAAGTTTTTTTTTTTCTTTAGTTATTCTATTTTTTTAAAGATGTAGGTTTTATTTTTATATTTTAAAGATTCTCTGCAGCTAAAATCGCAAAAACGCATTAACGCCCATAAGCTGGCAGAGGCGCTCGGGGATCAATTAAAACGAATGCCAATGCATGCAAAAGCGCAGCAATCAAGGCAGAAGCCAGACAATGAGGCATACCTAGTCGGTCACCAAAGAAGGCTAATATTGCACCTGAATCTATGGACAATAATAATTCTGACAATAACACCTTTGATGATATTTGCAACGATGATATTTCGTTTACCAAAGACAGTAGTTAGAGACCAAATTTACACAGATTATATTATTACTATGTATTTTTTTTTGTTATAATAAACTTCTGAATTAAATGCTTTTTTCCGAAGGTCACCAACAAAATTTTATATGAAATTTGAATATAAATGAGGAGGAGGGAGGAGAGGAATCAGGTGCGATCGGCCTCTCTTTATTTGCAAATTCTCTTTATTTCAACCAACTTTAATATGTAAAATCAAGAAAAACTTATATTTACAATTATAATCTGCCTTTTTTCTAAAAATTTTCACGTTACGGGTCCGTATATATATATATATATATATATATATATATATATATATATATATATATATATATATATATATATATATATATATATATATATATATATATATATATATATATACATAACTCATAAACAACTTATTATTAATGTTAATTACAATATTGTAAATCTAATTACGTTATAACGTTTAATATAAATAAAAAGTTATTAAATTTTTTTTATTTAATCAGCGTAACCCTTCTTTTGTTTTTATTACCCCACAAGCAAAAACGTGTATATAATGTCAATTTTGACAATTTTTTCGCTCTTACATTTGATTTAAATTATAATGTAATAAGGTTTTTGTAACAATCAAATATTACGAGGATTTACATAATACATAGGTTTTGTTTTAAGTTTTGATGTGTTATAAATATTGTGTAATTGGTATTAGTCTACTCCTTACACTCTAGACCATAACATTGTAACGTTACGTTACAATGTTATGTATCGTTACTTAAAATCTTTCGTCTCGCTTACGTAAAAATAACGGACATTTTGCACGTATTGTTATGTAACAATGTTACTTTTTGTTACGTAAAATCTTTCGTCTCGGTTACGTTAAAATAATGGACATTTTGCACTTAACGTAACGAATCTCGTTTACGTTACAATACGTAACGTAACCTAAAAATGTTATAGGGGTAATTATCGAAAATAGATTACATAAAAGTACTTCTGGGTAAAATATCAAGTAGTATGCTGATGTATGTGGGTAATGTTTTTGGCGGGGCATTGGGAAAGGATTTTTTTTTCCACGTATATCGTAAAGGGTAATTTAGTTATAATTAGGGGAAAATATAGCCAACACGCGCGTATACCAGTTGTGCATGAGTGCTAATAGAGGCTGGTAAATAATCGTTGATTTTTTTTTTTTTTTTTTGTTTAGCAGAAAGAGGTTATTGGTCATAATGAAACTTTGTCGGGGGAAGAAGGGACAAGGGGGCATAATTTCTAAGCTATGGGTAATTCATGCATGTGTAAACCTTAACTAAGTCACTGTTAGTTAGAGCACCCTTTTTCTCCAGTTTTTTTTCTTTGTATTTGCCTTTTTAATCGAGTATTTTGTTATGGATTTATGACAAAATATAACATTTTTGGTATCCGCAAGGACATCTCCTGTGCAAACAGTTTTCAAAAAATTATAAGTCATTTAAACTATCTGATATAATTTATATGATTAAAGGATTGTTTATCAGATATAATATAATCTTTTATAAATATAATCTTTTATTGCGTTTTATTATATATAATCTATTTGAAAAAAGATGGTTAGGAAAGCTGTTCAATCTTCTACTATAGGTTGTGGGCGCCTTAATAAACTACTTTTTGTTGCAAAGGTATCCAACCCGCCCAAGAATGATTAGAAAAATAATATCTTATGCAATTAAAACAGAGCTTTAGAAAAAAGCTTTTAATTTTTTTCAAACCTTACTTTGACTTCACAAGTTGTTTGTCGGCTATCAGTTGTCGCGGATTTTTGTGATTTTTCACTACCTTCCAGACTAGCAAAAGCTCTAAAACTTCCAGCATTTATGTAATTTTTATAAAAGTACATATTGAAATTGTTTTCAGAGCTAACTTGAGAATTTCACTGTTTTGAATCTTTCATTTTTTTTTTTATTTTACTGTATCTTTCAGACTTTACTTTGAGTTTACTTTATCTTGACAGAATTTGTAAATTCCTGATAAACTTGCTTGTTAAATTTGTTTCCTGAGCATGGGGGTCGTACCCTTATTTTTTTTCTCTAAAATTTTGTGTTTCTTTGAAGTTGGGGTTTATAACTTTTTAGAAAGAAAGGTCTTTTGCAGAAAGTTTTGAAAATATTTTTTTAATTTACATGTTTTAGTAATCATTTTTTTTGGGAGGAAATAAGTTAGTGGCCCTAATAAAAAATGACCGTAAAGGAGCCGGGCATATTTGTAGTTATGCTGCTGCTTTTTGCTTCTCTTATTCAGCGTGGTTATTGTCAGAGCCGTCCCAAAGAGATCTCTCATTTGGGAGGGGAGTCCTATGTGTTTTTTGCCAACGAAAGACACACACGCACACAAAAAAAAGGGTTCTCGAAATTTGATATTTGCCAACTATACTTTAAAACTTGTCAAATAGATGTAAAAATGTGCTAACTCAAATGCATATATAACAGCTTTGGGGTGGGGTATATACCTCACCCCCTCATCCCTCGTTCGGGACAGCTCTGGTCAGCCCTGGTCGTGACAACCACTCTAACAGTAATGAAAATTAATTTTTTTTTTAATTCATTAGTAGCTATTTATAAAACTGTTGTCTGAAATGAACTAAATTCAACTATTCCAGACAACAGTTATTCCTTTATTATTCTATTATTCAATTATTCTACATTGTTAGCTAATAGAATAATAAAGTCATTTCCAGAAATAACTTTTATTTTGGTTATATTGATTTTTAACAACCACGCTGAATAAAGGAAGCCAAAATACAAAACTTAGAATAAAATTGCAAAATGTGGAGCCATTCCAAAGCAAGATCATTAAACCAGCCAGTCTTTCAAAAAAAACTTTTAAATAACTGATGTAAAAAACATCAAGATTAATTAAAAAAAAAATAAAGTTAAAAAATTAAAAATGTAAAATTAATTAACTTAAAAAAAAGTTTGTAACTTTTTATAACCATTACAACAGCTTATTTTGATTTATTTAATATAACTTATTTAGTTATTTAGTTAGCAAAGTATATTTTGTCATTAGACTCGTGACCATGGTGCCCAATATCTGTTTCTCTCGAACAATAACTTTTCTAAAAAAAAAAAAATTCTTTAAATATATCTTAGGCTCCTAAACCTTGTGGCTCTTGGTTCAGTTGCTTGTGGGACCGTAAGTTTTGCTTATACTGGCCTTGCAGTAGCTAGGCCACTGATAGTACACGCAGATAATGATATTTGCGTGAAAAGTTCTAAATTTTTCATGCCCATATAAAAGTACCGTAGATGTTTAAACCAAGACTTTTAGAGTCAAAGAATATTCTTGAGCAGGCGGACCTTTTTTGTATCAAAGTGGCAAAAAAATTTTACAAAAATAAAGCGTTCTCTTAAAAAGTTTGAGGCTCCTTAACCTTCAGGGTACGATGTTATCGCCCCTATAATTCAGGACAGGTTTAAACTTTCTCTCCTTAGTTTTTAAATAATAAATCCATTCACGCAAAAAACTTGTAAAAAAGAACTAACAATTATGCCGACTGTTTTCTTTTCAAATAATCTACCCTTTCTGAGTCTCCCATGGGTATATACGCGTTCTGCTAAATGCCTTATTTTAGCTTTATCTAAGTTTCAGACCTTTCGAATGGTTGGCCAGAGAGTGAATATTTTTGAGACGATTTGGTTCAGAGAATGTTCATTAAACCTAAAACTATCAAGGACCAGGACTAGAGAGGGTTTTAATCATGGGCGGAAACCTTTTATTGATAATTTCAAACTTTACTGGGAAGAAATACATAAAACCGCGCAAATCGAATGTTGCGGCAAACTAAATGTTAGTGCCTTAAATTTTTAGTTTTTTGCACTACTTTTGTACAAGAGCCTGTCCAAGTTATTGTAAAATATAAATAAATTTATTTACTTACTTTATATAAATTACTTTTAATTCACTTTACAAATTATATAAAATGTAAGCTTATGTAATTCAAATTTTATTATATATAGTTTATTTTTAATAAAGATTTGATACTACTTTTAAAATAAAAAATTCCTACTTAAAAAATATTATTTTATTTGTAAATTCAATTTATATTTGGTAGCATATTACTTTTACGTAAATTACTTTCATATGCAAGTAATTTTTTAATATATTTTTTTTTTAATTACTTACTTTTATAGGTAAATGCAAATTACAGTTTGAGGAACTGATATATTAAGTAATGTAATTTTCAATAGTAATTAATTTTTAGATGTAAAAGTAGACACCCTTTTCATGTGACCATAGTCAAAGTATTTAACTAGTCTGGAAACGCTCGCCGTTTTTCTATAACACTTGAGTTCTTCTCTAAACTAGTGCTCAGTCTACTTTAGAGTGCATCAAATTGTAAACACTATATTTCGCTATAGTTAAGTTGCATGTATTCTGGGATAAATATTAAAATGGCAGGAGCAAATTGTGTTTGTTTCGGTTATTTAATTTCAAGTTATTATTTTGTATTGCATGAATATAGCACAAAATAAAAACATCATCTGTTGATAAATATAGTTACGTGACAGTGTTTGTTGTGGTATGAATATGCATATTCAAATCATATAGCTCATATCATATAAGTATTTAAGTTATATACTATATGAAAATATGTTATAGATGCAAACATTTCATCGACTGTATAACTTGATGGATGTATATGGGTATAAATGCTTAATATCATATATTGAGAGTATATTTATTTAAAATGTTGGCTAATAGAGCTTAATAAACTCTATATTCTATATAAAGTTAACTTAACTGGATTAGTTGATAATTTATATATCACTCTTTACATTATGTTGGTATCTTTTCTAAAAACAAAAAAAATCAGGTACATATTTATCATTTTAGATGGTTTAAAAGCACTTATTACAGTAAAAAAAAGATTAGGATTTTAATAAATACTTTAAAAAATAGCTAGTATATCAAAGCTTCTTAAAAATTCTTTAAAATTCAAAAGCTCGTATATAAATTTTTGTTTTTATTATGCTGTATTGCAATTTATATAACAGCAAATACAAAATATATACTTGATGCAATAAAGATGATGTAAAAGTCTGCTTCCAAATATTGCATTACTAACATACATAAATCAAACAATATTTAATTAAAAAAAATTTACAATGTATTAAAAGAAGATTATAGAGTTCTATTTAAAAATCACTGTGGTTTAAATTAAATTACAGAATTTTATTTCAAATTTTGCTATGATTTATTATCTATTTTGTTGAAAGCAGAAAAATAATATATCAAAATCTAATGCTATCTTCAACTAAAATAAGATGTTTCGTGTAAAATAGCTAGTTTCAAAGTCAGCTGCAGTGTATGATGATATACTTGACTAATCTAGCTGATTTTTACAACTTGTGCCACTGAATGACAAATGTTTCTTTTGCTTTAGAAAGCAATCAAAATTTGTAAACTAAATTTCTTAAAAGTTGTTGCTTGTAACTTGCGATGATGTTTCTGATAATCGCAAGATGTTGAAAAGGCATTTTAAATGATTCCTTTACACCTAATCCACAACATTAAAATAAAGCAACTTGTTACTGTCTTATTTAAATATGATTTATCCAACTGAAAACATACAGAAAAAAAAAGAAAGGATGGTAAGTTTATACTGTCGAACCTTATTGCTTATATATCCTATCAAGACAGAGAATGTGGCTTTTATATTTTACCTAAACTTTTGAGCATATAACGTCGACAAAATATTTATTAAAAAGTGTTAAACTTGCTGCCTAAGTAATAAGTTTTTGCTGCATTAAAAATTTTATTACATTGTGGAATAGCTTATTTGAAAATTATTTTGAACACTAACAATCACTTAGTGCTTGCAAGGATAACCTATCTATTAATGACTTTGGCTTCAATAATAACAAAATAAAAAAACTAAAACATTTTTTTAGTAGCTGGAAATGTAATGTATTTAGCTACATGAATAATAATAAGTGGTAGTAATATGGTATTAATTCTCGGCAAAAAAAAAAATGATGTTATTAGATTTGTTCAAAACTAAATACCTTTTATATTTGTAAAATATATGTAAAATAGTAGTGTTGTCATTATTATTTTAAAATTAAAAAAAAAATTATATTACTTTTATAATTTAATCTTGTATTGTTATTTTATTATAAAGTTACTACATCATAAAATTATTAAATATACGTGAAGTATTTATTTTACTACAATAGGAGCTAATTATATACCAATAATATTTTTAAAAAATATGTGGCTATGAAAACAGCTGTTTTAGTAGGTTCAAGTCATCTCACTTTTTCTTTAATGTTCTTGTTCCAAAATAAAGGATGTTTTTTAAATGATGTTCTTTTTATATCAAGTTAGTTTGACTTTTTTAAATCTTGAAAGCTGTGCAAACTTGTATATAAAGTGTTAGATGATCATGCATATTTAGCAGCAAGCAAATACGATAAACACTGCTCAAGATACAACTTAGCCATGTTAGAACTAAAACCAATTGAAAAATTAGAGGCACTAAAAACATTCCCACTAGGTTATAATAGAATGTTTTGTTTAGTAATGTAGTGGGATACACGCTTAAACCTTGTAATATCATTGATAAAAGAGATAGCAGTCAGATAAAAAAAGACAAGATTTGCTACTTCAAAACATGAAAGAAAAGTACAATTTTGGAAAACATGAATGAAAAGTACAGTTTTAAAAAGAAATTGTTTTTCCAGAAAATATTTTGTAGAATCAGCGGTACAAAATTTCAGCATTTCCGTCAAATGAATCAGTTACATTTTTACTAGAAACAAAGCTGTAATGACTTCTTGTAATGAAATACTTGAAATATTTATACTTGATTTTAAATTTTTAAATTTAGTTTATAGCAGAGTACCATTTATGTGAAGCAAGCTTTTCTGCAATCTAGATTAAATAATTTTAAAACCTAATAAGATGAAGAATAATCTTTGCTTTCTTTTATTCTTTAATAAATGTTTATCAGTAAACTTGTCCTTGTGTTTAGCGTTTAGGTGACGAGACACCTTGTGATATACGTCGTTTCTTGCAAAACAAACACATAAATATTCATTCTTCACTTTGGTTACGATAAATTAAATTAGGTAGTTTACTGTTGAATTAAAATTGAGGTCTGTCTCCAACAAATGGGAACTCAATAGCAGCTAAAACAGCATCGAATTCATTCAAATTTTCAAAGTCTGCGCCACAAAAAGTCATTTTAAAACATTTGATGCATTCTTAGTCGGGTCACCCCATAAAGTTCAAGTTATTTTACGAGATCTATAGAAAACGGCCCGCGTTTCCAGACTAGTTTAATACTATGACTATGACTATGACTTTTACATGTAAATGTAAATTACTTTTTGATGTAATATTTTTTTACATAACTTACTTTTAAAGTAAAAATACTTACATTATAAAGTAATAGTTGTTTTAAAAAAATTAATTACTTACACGGAAATGTAAATTTACATAAAAGTTTAAAGTTACTTATGTAATTTACTTTTTGATAAAAATTAACTTACTCGCGAATGTAAAAAAAAAGTAAGTTAAAGAGTTATCCCTAGTTACATAAGTGCTCTACTATGTAATACCAACAATTTTTGTTATAATTCTTTTATTACTAGAAGTACCATTTCCATTTTATAGACTAAAATATGTTTACTTTTTAAAGCGTGAATTGACTTGAGTTATGAATTGCGTGCAAATATCAGTATTTTATAAGTTAAAAACTTTAGAATTATTAATAAGAATTATTTTCTTGTAATTTAAGTAACTATTTCCTTGATTTTAATCGTTTGTTATTAATGATATTTGAAGGTATGATAATTGATTGTTATCCAATGTAAACTCAAGTTATATTTTGTAAAAGGGATTGTTTTTGAGTTAGTAAAATTGGATTTAGAGTTGTCACAATGCCAAATGAAGCAAAGTTTCACAATGAAAATTGAAAATTATTGTGCTTGCTCTGTCTGATAAGGTATTAAGACAGCTGATTACTTTCTAAGCAGATCGAATATGCCAACTGTACGTGATAACTGTAAGATCAATATCAGTGATTCTCGGATACCACAAGTACTCTGCAAATCAAGTAGGTCAATTTTGAAAAGGAAACAAGAGGGTAAAGAAGTTCCATTTCCGCATCTGTTCAATTTCAGTTCAATACAACTGAGGCCTGAAACAATACGCACGATGTGTTATGGTCTTATTTTCCGAATTGGTTGTTCTAAGCTGTAAGATAATCCTCCAATACTGCTGTTAGTTGTTATGAACTTTACCATTGTATGCAAAAATAATGAAGAGTATTTGACTAAATGAGTATATTGAGCTATTTGAAACATTCTCTTAAAAACAAAAAACAAACCTTTGCTTTTTACGAAAAGGTTTGCCCCATCATTGCTCTTTAATAAAGTTCAGAGAAAACTGGCAAAGACCCTGGGGTTAAGAAACAAAATCTTGTTTAGATATGAAATTTGCCAGAAACTCAACCCGATATTGAACAAATTTAATTACTGAATAATGCAAATGGAGCAAACCGATAGAATTGCATCTTCTTATAGTGGTTGACAATCATCTTTTGACAACTCCTATAAGGAATGAAATTCCATTGGCGCATACAACAAAGATACTTAAAACTGCTTGTTTAGAAGCTGTTAAATGGCCAACTACACTCCACATTCAATTGATCCCATTTGAGAGTAATTAATGCAGAAAGTTTCTTTAAAATGTGGTAGTGCTTCCGCAACTTGCTTATACAAACACGGTTCCCATAATTCTTTACATAATTAAAGCATCAAAAAGTTTCAATTTAGTTGTAAAAGCTTGCTTTGGATTTATGTCTCAGCCGTATTTTGCAGAAATAATTAAAAATTTCAAAAGGCTTTACTCAATGATAGCTGGTGCAGACCTAGCATCCAACTTTCACACCGTCTACTACCACATTAAAACTTCATCAGATGCAAAGGATCCTTCTTGGGGTTCAAAATGCTGAAACTGCTCATCAAGACTTTAATAAATATTGGTTAAGGTATAAACAAAACAATAACCATCAAGAGTACAAAGAAAGATTGTTATGCTACATAACTGATCTGAACAGTAAACATCTTTAAAAAATTGCTAACATAATTCGATTTATTAGATTAGGCAGAGAAAAACCATAACTTACTTTTTAATGAACATATTAACCATTTTGATCCTTAACTGCTGTTAGTGGTTATGAACTTTAATATTGCATTTTAAAATAATGAAGAGTGTTTGACTAAAAGAATGTATTGAGCTTTTTTAAATACACTTCTTGTCAAGAAAATCAAAGACTACTTTTAACATTAAAATTCCATTAAATAACATTTGATCAAATGTTATTTAATGGAATTATAATGTAAAAAATAGGGTTTGCATAGTTATTTTTTCACTTTATTTCGAAATTTAATCTATTTAAAAAGGTTTCAAGGGCTGACAAAATTTCTTTAACGGAAACGGTTTTTTTTCGTTTTACTAACTGATAGTCCTTTTTGCCTGGTTTTTAATTTTCTTAGCTATTTTTTTTTAGTATTTTTTTTTTTTGCATTTGACAGTAGTTTAAACTTTAGAAAATGTGAAGATATTTACGCTATGAATAAGCCAATTCAAAACACAATTCGAATAGCAAAACAATAGTTTTGTCTGTAGAATAAAAATGGTAGATGTAGCAATAAAAAAGTTATAATAAAAATTGTTAATATTACATGGTAGAACATTCATGTAAACTTTATTATGAAAATAGTGATCTAATATCACAGTAATCGTTAATGTTTTGAGGTATAAGGAGTAAAAAACTAAAAAAATATAAACTTAAGCTGCCATAAATTATTTACCAGTAAACTAATCCGACTGAAATTTAATCCAGAGTTTGGTGCGGCCATATGCTATATTTGCACCACTTTTTAACTAACAATTTCAAGGGGTTCTCATTCTGCTAGTATATATATATTACACGACCAAAAATTTGACCATTCATAGTAAAATATGATTAAAACTTTATATCATCTTAATCAGAAAAAAATAATCAGCATAAAAGTAAGCTTACCATAACTATTTCATTTTATCATCTATTTTACTTTAGCCGCTTTTACTCTATTAGCTGAAATTTTTATTTATTTGTGAGAAAAATGTTTTGTATGTTTGAATATGACATTTGATGGCATATTCAAACATGTAAAAAATTTTAAAAATGATAATGAACATGGTAAAGAAAATTATTAGCAGAAAAGTTCATGATATCAAACAAGGTCAAAAAAATTTAGCATTTAAATTAATTTTTTAATTTATCTCCTTACGTGCATTTTCCAAGATAAAAATGTTTGTTTTTTTACACTTTTCGATTTTTGGTTGAATTGTTTTCAAAATGGTATTTTGATCTTGCTTTAGGCCTCTTATGCTTTTTATTTGACTAATTCTTAGTCCAAATAAATTCAATTGCATCAAAGTCTGGAGATCAAGCTGTAGAGTGTTAAAAATATCTTTTGTTTCCTTTGATCCAGGCTTTAACAGTGCAAGCTGTGAAGTAGACGCCATGTTTTGTTAAAACTGGCACCATTAGTTTGATATTTTAATTTGTCTAAAAGAACTATTTTAATTTTTTTAATAGAACTATGCAGCTCTCTAGTGTCTTGTATCAGAGGCTAATACAATGTTTTTTAGTAATTAACTAACTTTTATAAAGAAAACTCTAAACTGTTTATGTTTGTACTTTTGTCAGGTAAGAGTGATAGCTAACTTCCAAATAAGAAGTAAATTTCAAAAATTTAGATGTTTGTACATATGGTAAAAACTTTAAAAAGTACTTGATAAAGGATTAAGATAACTGGTTAGATCAGAACAAATATGCAGAAAAAAAGTTCGGTCTCTCCCCACCTCCACCTTTCATCCTATCCAGGCGGCATTTGGTTCATAAAACGCCTTTTTAGGACCAAAAAATTTGTTTGATTGTTCCAAAGTTCAACAGTTGTGTTGAGGAAAGAGTAAAATCAATACTTTTGGGTCTATATTATCTTTCACTACATTTTCCTGTGGTTCATGTAATTCTGTATTTGTTTAATAAAACTAAATTGTAAAATGAAAACCATAAACTTATAAAGTTATTGACATTTTTGTTGAGTTTTAAGGAAATAGTTTTTCTGTCGTGGAAAAAAAATGTTGTGTGTACCAAGTATGCTAAAATGTTTTATAATGTTTAATATAAAAGGTGAACAAAACTTTGTGACGGCGCTTAAAGTTTTATACCTTTCGGAAATCATCAGCAATTTTTCTTTATATCAAGAAAAAACCATTTAAAAATACAAAACACAGAAAATAACAGAAAAAACAACAATAAAACAATTTAATGAGATCTGACGTCAAAATAAAACAATTTTTATTTAGAGAATCGCTTAATCATCCGTTTTGAATTGGGCGAGAAGATAGTTGTTTAGATGCCTTTACTTATATATTACTTTACTTTTTTTGTTCAACAAATTTGATTTTTGTTGAATAGAATTTCGTATTTTTCATTTATGCATAGTTTGCAGATTTTCGTGGTTGGGTTGTAAGCGTTGGATTACAACTGGATTTAAATTTCCATTTTTTAATTTCCAAAATATTTTTGATAGTTCAGTGTTATTTTTGTATTTAATAATGTTAAACAATTTATATGGTTGGCATATTTAATTTTGAATAGTGTTTTATTTTTACCAATGTAAAGTTTATTGACAGGAATGTTAATAGGATCATTGGCACTTATATTAGCTTGGTATACAATAGTTTTGTTAAGCATTGGCTTGATAAAGAGCGGGTTTTTTATTAAGGCAGTTGCAGTTGGTTTTATGTGGAGTTTATTTGTTGTTTATAATGTGTTGATTGTGTTCATTTAAAAAAGATTTCATAATCGGCATACGGCTACAACTACTTCTTGTAGTGTTTCCGTTAAAAATTGTGTGAACTTTGTTATTTATTGGGAAGAGTTTGTTGATTAAATTAAAAAAAAGTTTTTCCTACAATAGTGCTAACATTTATGCTGAAAGGAGGATTAAATTAAATGATCCTGCGTTTACGGATCTTGATATGAGATAAATTTAAATTATATAGGAGTAGATCTTAAGAAAACTTCTTCACTTGACGAATTTACAGACAATCTTAAGGGGGAAACCCCCACTAATTTTAAAATCAATTTTTAAATAAAAAAATTATCAGATCAATAGCATATATAAAAAAATAAGAAAAAAGTACAAAAAATATAAAAAATGGTAACCTGTTGCTATGGAAGCCATACAAAAATTACCAAAAAACAGCAAAAACAGGTTTCACGGCGGCCAATATTGTGGACAGGGAACAAAACAAAACAAAGTTGAAATTTTTATATGGTGTTTATGTAGAGTAGAAGAGTGTTTTAAGTTTAAGAGAATTTTTTTTTTTACAAATATTAAATGAGGTATTTTAAAGTCAAAGTCCAATATTCAATAATATGATACTAAAACAGCATTAACAGCAGGTGTAAAAAAAAAAACTATTCAACTTAAAACACTCTATACCAGTTACTAAACAACCACTGAAATTTTTAGAAACGGCTCTTGAATGGTTGGCGAGCGTCTTAATTAGCATCTTGAAATGTTGGTCGTCTTGAAATATTGAGCCTCTTGAAATGTTGGCCGGCGTCTTAATTACTTCATACTAAGAAAAAGCAAGTTAACATTTTTTTTATTAAATAACACCAAAAAATGTATAAAAAAAAAATCATTAACTTCATTAAATCTATGAAACAGTATTTAAAATCCTCCTGGTTCATAAGTTATACCCTCTTTATCCAAATTATTGTCATTTTTCAAATTTTTTTTGCTCTATTTAACTGTCGCCTCAACTTATTCTTTTCATTCATTCTATAATTAGATTTTTTTATTCTTTTATTGTTTATGTTATTGGAACCTTTAACCATGAAAGCACCTGGTAACATATTTAATTGTTCAAAAACTGAAGCTTTCATACCAGTATTAAAATTTGCTACCGCATCGTATACACCAAATTTCAAATTATCGAGTGACACATATCTGGTCTTCGGTAATCGGTCCCAAATCATACTGAACAATTCATTAGTGTTTTGAGTTTTCCCATCTAAACATTTTTTTAGTTCTGAATCTTTGCAAAGATCCTCAAATTATAAGGTCTTCAATTTCAAAGGTTTAATTTTAAAAATTATGTTTATTGGAAGACCTGGACCTGGTTTGTAAGTGTTGGTTTTATTTGCTTTTTCAAAATTGAACTTGCACCAACTATTCATGCCGGTAGGACAGTGGGGAAAATGCAATTTATTTGTTTTGGAAGATGCAACATGAAATAATATAGCCAATACGCTTGCCTTCATACCTGCTAAGTTTCCAACATTTTGCCTTATAGTGACGCCAAAGAAATTTTGCAGGCGATCAATTACTGCATTTGTAAGACAACTACGCCGACCGAAACCTTTTTCTTTTTCTTTAAATTTCGTTGTCGTGTACCAACACGTTTTTGATAGTGTCCCACACATTCTAACTTATTAACTTGAATGCCAGGGTAAGTATCTTTGACATTAATGAAACTTTTACTGTCCCCGTCTCCTAAAAAATTTACATATCGCAGCTTGTACTTGTCAATAGATCTTAAAAACACACGTTTTGTCTCCATTGCGCTTGCAGATTCTTTGTAATTGTTTTTATAGATGCGAGAGTTCCTCCATTGGGCATTGACTGTAGGGTTTATTTTTAAAAGATCTTTCTTTAAAAAGCAACCTTTGCAGAACCTGCACATTATTCGACATCCAAAATCTTTCCAGTGTCCATTAATACTGCAGAAAAGACACCGTTTAATGATGAAAATCCTCTCCTTTGCCAAGTACCATCAAACGATACACCAATATTAAAAACTTCTTCATTAGCAGCATGTTTACGCAATTCTGCTACTGCATCAAACTTGGTATCTTCAGCAACTTTTAGTGTGACAGAACCTATTTTCACAGCTAACTTATCATAAATATTTTGAGTCATTGGTTGTGGCATATTCATTAAAGTGGTGAATATTTTTATACCAAAATGTCCCTGTTCAAGTGCACGCATTGCGTATACTGTTCTATAATTAATATCATATTCTCTATTACATTGTTTTGAAGTATAAAACTCATTTTCATATTTGCAGTTAAAGCACTTGATAAGTAACTTTGAGTCAAGTCCTTTTTTGCCTTGCATTTCTTCAGACAATGAAAAGGATGAACACTCGCCTCATTGAGGGCATGCTAAAGCACTAAATATGTCATATAATATAGAGCAATCTATATTCCTATATCCAGAAATTTTCATTCTTGTAAAAGCTCTGGAACATTCAATTGGCTTTACCTTCTTCGCAGATACAGATGTAGAAAATAAATTTAATCCAGATTCGTTATTTACAGAGTTATTATTAACAGTTGTAGTATTTGAATGAATCAAAATTGTTACAGAAGGATTATCATTTGACTCCATTTCAATATTTTCTTTGTCAAGACTATTAAATTTCTACCCTAAAAATCTCTCCTCTTTTTTTTAATTATTTTTCTTGATTTTGTTCTACACGCTTTATCCATTTTTTAAAAAAGTTAAGAAAATAGACAACTCTAAAACTGTCAAAATAACAGAAAACTGTAATCTGACTTGATAAACCAGACTTTTTTCGATCGCTGGATAAGTAGAGAAGCCAAAACAAGCATTTTACTGCAGCTACTTAAAAATATACATTAGTTATTATGATTTTTAATAAGGTGCTGCACCGTTGCTATGGTATAATTTTAGTGGTACCTTAAAAAAATGCTAAACTTGAAGGATTTAATGAATAAAATCAGTAAACAAACAAATAATTTTGAATTCTGCATACTCTAAAATGCATAAATAAGTAAAAATATTTTTTATAAATTTTGGGTAAATTTAGAGGAGGTTTCCCCTTAACTCTATTAAATTAAAAATTAAAAAAATTTGCAAGTGGTTTGAATTAGCATGAATATAATTTAAAGGATTTCCGGGCTTAGAATATGGTTGAAAAGCATGGTTATTGAGATTTAATGTGACGTCAAAGTAAGTTATAACTTTCATGTTACACTGTATTAAGGTGGTAGACTAAAAAAAAAATTTTAAAATCTGACATTATTCCAATTGGTTTTCTCATTTTAAACACGATAAATAGGATTAAAAAAAAAAAAAAATTTTTTTTTTCTTCCTCTTTCTAATTTTTGGGCAAATTTAAGTGTTTTTAGGCCTAAAAAGTGCAAAGTTCTTGGAAAAGATATCTCAAAAAGTAAAATATATCAAGTCTCAAAATTTTACAGTTGTGTACCTTTTAAGTAGATAAATGTCCTGAGATAAACAAAAAATTTGAATCTTTTTCAATTTCGATGCACCATAAGCTTTTTCTATGCGTCTAAATTTAGGCCAAATTCCTGACCCCAAAACAGCCCAAAAAATTTAATTTTAATTTTTATCCAAAATTTCTTTATCTCAGGACATAAAGCTCATAAAAATGAACATCTGTACAAAATTTCAAATCAATTGGACAAATACGGCTCCCACAATCTTATCCAGAATATGAAAAACTTTACAACAGAGAAAAATGCAAATAAAACTTTATATTTTGAACACTTGAAAACAGGTTAAAACCCCCCCCTTTTCATATAATGTTCCTTCTATATCATTGTGCTTATCATCAAACCCCTTCCTTGTTGCTCTAAGCTTTTTTCTTTGTTTTTTAAACTTTTCAGATGATTTTATGTCCATAAGCTTTTCACGTAACACATCACTATTTTGAAAACCGTTTTTAGTAAAATGTCCTGGTAAAATTCCTAAACTGTGAAGAACATCTATCATACCAGTTTTACCATCATTAAACTGTATGACAGCAGATGCAACACTAATTTCAAGTGTTGACCTACCCACGTACACATTTTTTGGGCGTTTTGTCCAAATTACATTATTGAGCGATTCATTTGCATTCTGTGTTTCTCCATCAAGACATCTTTTTAATAACTTGTTTGCACCAAGATCTTTGTGTGAAAAAATAGGTTTTATAATTTCACAAACAGCTTCTGGAATGTTTATACTGTTTTTATAAGTCAAAGTTTGATTAATCTTGTCCCTTTGATATTTACACCACGAATCGCTAGTACGAGGACAATACTTATGGCGTTCTTCATCGCTGCTGCTTTCAGAACAGTGATGAATTAGTCCTGCTATGGATTTTTTCATGCCATACAAATTCCCTTTGTTTTGTCGTATACTCATTCCATAATAGTTTTGCAATGTATTAATGACTTTATCTGTCATCCTTCCTTTTCCAGTAAGTCTTTTACCATCTTTTAAAACTTTTCCCTTGTACAATACTTTAAGAGAGCGTAAACGAGGCCCAACTCTTTTTTGAACATGACTGACACATTCACTTTTTTCAATTTTATACCCTGGGTAAACATTATTACTTTCTATATTTTGGTAAGACTTACTGTCACCATCACCACAGTATTTTGTATAACGCAGTTTGTTAAAAACAGTTGATCGTTTTAATATTTGCAATGCCCCAATAGCTTCCATTGCACCTGCACTACCTTTGTGATTAATTGGGCAAATATGTGATTCTACCCAGTCATTGTATCCCGGTATATCTTTGTTTCTCTGCCAATATTGGCAACTTTTACAATCCTTTATGAGAGTTTGAGTGTCAACACACTTCCCATTACTAATAGCTGTAGCAACACCGTTTAGCGAGGAAAAACTGCGTCGCTGCCACGTTCCATCAACACTTACAGTAACATTTTTTATATCAGGGTCACCAATAGTAGACTCACTTGTACGTTGTGCTTGTGCAGCTGCTCGCTTCATTGAATCTTGGGCAACTTTGATATAAGACGAATGCAATTTATAGACAATGTTATTGTATGTTTTTTTTTGCATTGGTGGTGGACTGTTTATAATGTTACAAAAACTTTCCATTGCAGCATAACCTTTTCCAATTTCTCTGAAAGCTACACACATTCTGATATTAATGTCAAACGATTTCATGCCTTGTGTTTCATTATCACTGTTTTTTTCAATTTTTTTTGAGGTAAAAAACTCATTTTGCCATTGACATTTTTTAGCAGTGCAAGACAAAACAAGTTGATGTGAAAATCCTTTCTTTCTTGATAAATCATTATTCAATTTTATTAAAGATTGGCATTTTGGACAAGAACCAACAAGATTTAAAATTGAACTCAAGACATCAGAATTAAATATAATGTAACATTCAGGATTACTATCTTGACTAATACTTGGAGTATCAGAAGTAGGTAAATTTAACTTTTCAGCAGATGCTGATTTGCTTGAAGAAGTATTTGTTAGAGATGTATTATTTGATGTATTATTTGAACTTGAAGTAGTATATTCAGAAGTCAAGTGAATTTTATTCGCAAGTAATCTATAACATTTACGTTTTTTGCTTTTAGACTTATTTCTTCTTTCTGCAGAACCCATGTTGATAGTATGCACTTTTATCGAGTTAATATATAGTAATAAACCAATTCAACAACGTTGTTCTTTCACACCATGTCATTTAAACATAGAAAAACAAAAAACAAAGAAGTAGCTACTGGTTTGAATGCTTAGATTTTGTAAAATTTAGTTAAAATTGCCTTATTTTGACGTTGCTATGAGTGTTGCTAGGGGAAGCAAAATCACCCTACTAAGTTAAAACTGTTTTTTTAGGCCTTTTTATGTTTTTTTTGTAAAATAATATGTATGTTTTTAAAAACAGCAATAGTTAAAGTTTTTAACTAATCAACTTTTGAAAAACTACTTTTTTCAATGTTTTTTAGCAGTCTACCACCTTAATATAGTAAGATTTTTTTCTTTTTAAATATATTAACAACTTTTTTCATTTGGGGACCAGTGATATTTTTAAAAATTGCTAAACAGTCATAGAGGTAAAATCCGAAAAAACACACATATATATATATATATATATATATATATATATATATATATATATATATATATATTTATATATACATATATATATATATATATATATATATATATATATATATATATATATATATATATATATATATATATATATATATGTATATATATAAATATATATATATGTATATATATATATATATATATATATATATATGTATATATATATTCATATATATATATATATATGTATATATATATATACATATATATATATATATATATATATATATATATATATATATATATATATATATATATATATATATACATATATATATATATATATATATATATATATATATATATATATATATATATATATATATATATATATATATATGTATATATATAAATATATATATATGTATATATATATATATATATATATATGTATATATATATTCATATATATATATATATATGTATATATATATATACATATATATATATATATATATATATATATATATATATATATATATATATATATATATATATACATATATATATATATATATAGAGAGAGAGAGAGAGAGAGAGAGGGAGGGAGAGAGAAAGAAAAAGAGACAGAGAGAGAGAGAGAGAGAGAAGGAGAGAGAAAGAAAAAGAGACAGAGAGAGAGAGAGAGTGGGGATAGGCAAGAAGTTAATCATAAATGCAAATTAAAGACACCATTTATTTGAAATTGATCACAATTGTTGCTCATCATTAAGTCTAACTTTTCAGTTTGAAAATCTTACAAAGCAATTTTGTTAAATCTTAATATAAAGTATAAATTTAGGGCACAGATAAAACCATTGTTGTTCGAAATTACTCTACGAACGTAGGGTAACTTCAAACAAATCTTTGTGTAATAAATAAGTTTAAAAATCATAGATAAATATTTGGGGTATGCTCACTTTGCCAGGCCTTACAATTGTAACTCATTATCTAGTCGTCAATGGGGAGATCATAAAACTTTCATTTTCGAGGAGAGATCATAAAATTTTCATTGCAACTTAATACAAAAACAGTATTTTAAAATAAATCTTTTATTTTTTGAATATCAAAATTTTATAAAATTAGAGACAAATATCACAAACAAAACACTGGGACATGTTTTCACCAATTGTGCACTTCTGGTGCAATCAGGACTTGCATTTATGACACAGATCCAGTATTCTGTTGGCGGATCCGGATATTTTTCTTCGCAAATTAAAAACTTCTGTATCACCTCCAGCACTCTTTTTTTTTACATAATAATAAATTATTTTTAATTGAATAATGTACTTCTCTCTCGTTATAATTCTACCAGAATAATAATTTTGATTTTTGTTCAAACCTCTTTTTCTTTTTGCTCTATAATATTTCTTAATGTAGAACTAGTAATAACGCTGGAGTTTTTCTTTTTTTAACATTCTCAGTTTGCTTTTCTTTTGCAAATTAGGTAGGGGAAAGCGGGGCATAATGACGATATAATAAGGCAACTTTATACGCATAAGTTTACTTTTTTTGCTTCAAAAAAAATACTTTGACTTCGATTATTCATAACGAATGGTGTCCTTAGAGTGAAACTTTTTTAAGAACATTTTTTTTCGACGCGTGTTTATTTTATGTTTCTTTTGTTAGATTAGTTGATTATTTTTAAATTTTTATAAAGTTGGAATCAGAAAATGCATAATAAGTCATCTTGCCCCGGTCACGTGACCAGACGACATATTTATGAACTTTTTATTTTAATTTTTTGTTCAAGTTTTTCTACTTTTAAACTAAAAATTCATGCAGGCAATGAATCATTATGATAAAATGAACATACTGACAAAGCAATACTGCTTCATGACTGATAGTTTTGCAATAACTAAGGGCTTTCAAAACGTTCGCCATTTTGCCCCGCTTTTCCCTATAGAGATAGTATTTGAATAATTTATCTGTTAAAATTAAATGTAAAAAAAAATAGAAACAATAAATTTCTGGCCGCCAAACGTCCATATCTTAACACTTTACACGTTCGAAAATACCCAACTAAGATTGTTCGTTATTTACCGATGGACACAAACAATGGAAACAGTTAATTTAATAAGGTTGTATTAACATACCTAAAATAAAATTATTATGCGTATACACATACATGTATATGCATTATCATGTTTGTATACATACATGTATACATACATAATAATGTATGTATGCATGTATGTATGTCTGTATGTATGTATGTATGTATGTATGTATGTATGTATGTATGTATGTATGTATGTATGTATGTATGTATGTATGTATGTATGTATGTATGTATGTATGTATGTATGTATGTATGTATGTATGTATGTATGTATGTATGTATGTATGTATGTATGTATGTATGTATGTTTGTATGTATTTATGTATGTATGTATGTATGTATGTATGTATGTATGTATGTATGTATGTATGTATGTATGTATGTATGTATGTATGTATGTATGTATGTATGTATGTATGTATGTATGTATGTATGTCTGTGTGTATGTGTGTATGTGTGTATTTATGTATGAATGTATGTAAAGTAAACAAAAAAGTTAATTATTGGTTTGTATTAACAAAGGTAAAGACGGTTCATGTAGTATGGTTTTGCGAGATAGTGATCTAGAAAAGTATCTGGGAGTCGATTACTCGAACATTATTTGCAAGTTACGAAATGAAAAAGTAATTTACGAAACTTTAAATTTAAAACGAAACATGTTTTTTGATTCTACCTACTTAAATATAAACGCACAAGTAAACGCAGCAAAAACAGAGCATTTGTTAGCTGAGGAATTTGTTAAAAACTTAAATAATAATGAAATTGACAAAATTAAAGCTTTCCTTAGCGAGAGAAACATTGGATCTACAAACAGCGTCATTAGTTCGCGTACAGTTTGTCTAATGGACGCAACAGGCTCCATGAGTAATTTATTAAACAAAGCTAAGATTACAGTTGGCACCATGTTTGAGCGGGCTTCTGCTATTTTAACTGAGAATTCTATTCCAGCTGACTCATTTCAAATGCAATTTGCAGTGTATCGAGATTACGATTGTTTGAATGATGGACTTTTGCAGTACTCGCCCTGGGAAACAAAACCAGAAAATTTAAGACTGTTTATGGACAAAATATCAGCACATGGTGGCGGTGATTACGAAGAAGCAATTGAAATTGGCTTGTGGCATGTTAACAGAGAGAATGAGGAGAATACAGTTAACCAAGTCATACTGATTGGTGATGCACCTGCTAAAACAAAAGCTCAAATTAATGACTATAGAAAGGTAAAGGGCGAAAGTTATTGGCAAAAAACTGATTTTAAAGTTCCCACCTTCTATAAAGATGAAGTGGAAAAACTAAAAAAAAGTGAAACAGTAGTTCATACCTTTTACCTTGTCAACGGAGCAAAGTCAAACTTTCAAGAAATTTCAACAGAAACTGGGGGGATATGTGAACCACTAAATATTGATTCGTCGGATGGAGCTAATGTTTTAACGGACATTGTTACTCGTCGCATATTAGGCAACGTTGGTCAGCTGAGAGGTAAAGGAAATGAATTGGTAAACGCGTACAATGAGAGATACACTAAATCGTATAAATAGTTTATATGGTTTATAAACAATTTTTGTTATATATTTTTTATTTTTAACGTTATAAATGTTAGCTTGTTTAATTCTTATTGCTGTTTCAAGCTAGACAGGTTTAGCATTTGAAGTTGTTTAGTTTAACCTTAATTGAAACAGAATATTTTCTTTTAATTTTTTTTAGTTTTTTTTTTTTTTTTTTTTCTAACAACCACTAAAGAAAGTAAAAATATGTTTGTTTTTAAAAGTTTTTGACAACTTCCTAGCAATATATAAAAGATTATACTAATAAACATAAATTTGTCAGGAGTACCTGAATTGTTTCATTGCTTATGCGTAGAAAAACTTATCATATGTTTTATTTGTGATATATACTACACGTATTAAAAATTATATTTCGTAAATTATATTTGGTAATAAATTTTGCATAGCCTTAAATTAGTTTGACACTAATCAGCTGTATTAAAAGATTTTAATAACTTATTATGCTTAAGGACGCCTGAAAAACTTTTGTTTGGTTTTGAAAACTTTACGGTTCTTTCTCATCATAAAGTATAGCCTCTTAGATTGAGTTTTTAAGTAAATTAAGATTTTTGGTTGACTTGGTCCGGTTAGTTTAAATTGTACTTGTCTACAGAAAAAAAAATCTTGATCTATATACTATATGTATACTATGTTCCATATTTTTTCATCTAATTTAATAATTTAATTTAGGAATACTAACGTTACAACTCGGAGACAAATGATATAACGACTAGCTAGCACCTTTTTTTACACGACATATTGTTTCATATTTATTTTCAATTTAGTCTTTTACAACTTATATTAAAAGTTTTAATTTTTGGTAATAGATCAAAGACATTTCTAAAAACAAATAATTAAACTTATTACATTGGAATTTTATTACAACATGTTGCTCTTCAGATATCACAGCCATGTAGCTATCAATATAATTATAATATACCATAAGCTTCATATTGCAGCTGTGTAGCTTTGCTGCAAAATAACAATAAACTTGTACCTAGTCGATGTTTGCATATGACAGCTTTGTATCTAGGAATATTATTAGGAAATATTGATAGCAACAGAGTGAGAGTATGTTGGTTGCTATGGTTTAACAACAAATCTAAAGCTTGTTAAGTGCTACATTTTTTTATTTTTTTTTTGTTTTTTGTCACAATATTCATGATACAGATGCAAAAACATAAAAAAGGAAAAGTTAACAAGTCAAGATATTGTTAAGAAATAAATAATAAAAAGAAATATAAAGAACGCGGATACTCAAAGGAGACCATCATCTCTTGTCACAGAGAAACCGCTATTGAAAAAATTAGATCGTTTTATTTATTTTTTTAAAATATTAGACAATAATATTTTTAATAATAAAATTATGTTGTAGTAGTTCTTAGTCGGATAACAAGACTTGCGAATTTTACTTCTTTATCTTTCTGAATACATAGTCAGCTGAGAACCAAGAGGCTCTATCTCCATTTTTTGTGTTTCCAAGAAAATCGAGTTTTAAATCTTAACTTCTAAACACATCCAGCCAGAAAGCCTGGCTAAATGTTCAAATATTTCCTAAATGGTTTCATTTTTTAGATTTTTTGGTGGACACAGGCCCCATTGAATGATGATAATTTATTGAGAACAAACAGATAAAACACAAAATATGGACACAGGGCCTCTTGGTTCTCATCTGACGACATGTTGCTCATGCAATCAGTTGCAAAAAGTAATTTATTATATAGCAACATATGTTAAATTAACTTTTAAATGTCTTAATCACTTTCGAAAAAAGCATTTCGGTACACTTTCAAAGCTTAATCCAAAATATTATTGAAATTTATTTATAAAAATGTGCATACTTTTGATACTAATAAATATTAATAAGTAATGAACATTTATTTAATTAGTTTATTAATCGACTTTATCAAATAAAACATAATTAAATATATTTATATAACGAATTTCAACAAATAATGTTCTGGTTATTTTTGTTGACATTATACCAAGATTTTATGCGCTTTCTTGGCAGCAAAGTTGGAATTTACAATATCGTAC
>NC_088929.1:12437500-12447500 GCF_038396675.1 Hydra vulgaris
GATCTTTTTCATTACAATGTTATGAATTGTAGTCTGCATTCTTTGTTACATTAAAAATAATTGATGCTAATAAATGTTGTTTTATAGTTGTTAAAGCTTTGCATATATGTTTATATTATGCTTAAAGTTAAAAAGTTTTTGATAAATACGTGTATGAGGTGGTATATGTTATATAGTTGTTTTATAAATGTGTTTATATAAATGTGTTTTTATAATAGTATGAAGTGTATTTTATCGAATATGTACATTATTGTGAAATGAGGTGTTTTTATATGTTATATAACATTAAAAAAAATATTGTGTTTGATAGTTAGTATAACTATAAAACACAATATATTTGAGATATAGATCTAGAGCATGATTAGTCAACCTTACCAGTCAGGCGGTGTTACTGCTTTAGGTCATCCTTCAGTATAACTATTCTGAAAATACTTAACATTATCTTTGATAATGTTTTGCGTAATGTTGTTACCTTTGGTATATCTTTATGCTAGTGTCTGTTGTTAAAAATGATAAATAGGTAGTTTCATTACTAGAACTCACTGCTTTTGCTTCTTAATATAACACAGTGATAATATAAGTTAATATAAGCACAGTGAATATTATTATTGATAGTGCGCATAGTTACGCCTTTTATTCGATATTAGTTACGGTTCTGTATTCTGTAAAATACACTATTTCTTAGTTTTTAAGTAATTTCCAGACTTTTCTTTACCAAGTGTTTTCTTAATGATGTCACGACCTTTCATGGTACGAGTTCAAAATATTTAAATAGACATTAGGTAGATAATGTTTAGTAACACCCTATAAATAAAATTTTGGACAAATTTTAATTGCATTTATTATGTAGGGTGTTCTAGGGCAAAGCGAGACACCGGGGCAAAGTGAGACAATTAGGTTTTCTAGCTTTGTTCAGTATTTTTTTGAAATGATTCAGTAATTTCGTTTTTTTTATAATAAAAATTTTATGTTTTTTATTATGTTTTAAAGTAGTTTCTGTCAGTTTTTTCATATAATATGACATAGAAAAGTGGGTTTAAAGCTTACGAGTTGCGTTAGGCTTTTTAAAACGCCATCCTGATTTACCACTAAGAAAACCAGAAGCAATTTCTATAAACAGAGTATTTGGTTTGAACAAAGATAATATTAAAATTCATTTTAGAAATCTAGAGAATTTGTTAGATAAACATCGTTTTGAGCCACATCAAATTTTTAATTGCAATGAGTCTGGGTTGTCATGCGTCCATAAGCCATTAAAAGTTATCACATCTACAGGAAAACGGTGTGTTTCATTAGTGACGAGTGGAGAAAAAGGAGTCACAACAACAATTTTATATGCATGTAATTCTGTTGGTCAATATGTACCACCCATGATGATATTTAGGCGCAAAAAAAGAAATTATTACTCACAGATAATGCTCCAGCTGGAACTATTCAAGGATGCTCATAAAATGGCTGGGTTAATACTGATTTATTTCTTGAATATATACAACATTTTGTTAAACATGTACGATGCACCTTGATCAACAAAGTTTTACTTATATTTGACGGTCATCGTTCTCATACCAAAAGTTTAAAACTTATAGACTTTGCTCGTGACAATGGATTGTTTTTGCTATCGCTACCACCACACACAATTCATAAACTTCAGCCATTGGACGTGGATTTAAAAAAAAAAAAACAATAAGAAAAAATATTTACTGGAAAAGAACAATGACAATAAATTAAACATAAAAAATATAAAAAAGAACAAAAAGAAAAGAAAATTAAAGAAATGCTTGATTACAAAAGATGTAAACAATGAAGAGGAATGGCTTTGTCCAGCTTGTCAAGGGAAATGGTGCAATGGTACCCAAATTGACTGGATAGCTTGTTGTGTATGTACTGTTTGGGTACAGGAAGACTGCAAATTAAACAATTTGCTTTTTATGTGAATAGATTTTATTCAAACTTTTTGACTAACATGAAACTTTCCATATGCATTTTTTTTATTGATAATTTTTTTTTTAATTCCTATCATATTTTTTGATTTAAAAGGAAAAATTACATTATAAAATGATACCTTTGTGTTTTTATTTGCATTCTTATATTTAATCAGATCGAATTTATTAAAAGTCTGCTTTAATTTTATTGAAAATTATATTTTTTACTTAGTTTTTTCTTCAAATGAAATTTGTCTCACTTTGCCCCAGGTTTTGGGGAAAGGGAGACAGGGTAGTTGTTGTCATTTCGAATTTAATTATGTACCAATGCAACAACCTATCACCACAAATATTTATGAGATCATTAGACACATAATGTACTAGTAGCCCGCAAAATTTCTTGTTGTGAAACGTGATTCTTCTCAGGTTATGAACATTTTCCCTGAAAGTGTCTCGCTTTGTCCTAGGTTACCCTACAACAAATATCCTCAATTAAATTTTTATTCATGAACTTTAAAAAAAAAAGATAATCAAAGTTACTCATGTGTTTATCTATTTTTAAAATTTTATTGATTTGAGAACAATGTAGTTACTTTAACATATCTAAGGCAGGTTATCTAGAATAAAGAATATATCAAGGACAAAAATTATGAACACTTACCTTAGTGTGACTTATGTATGAAGGGCTCATAAACCCTAAATAGTAATCTCCGTACTAAAGCAGATAACATTGTTTACTAAAGATATCTTCGTATTTATTATTGGTAGCATGAATCATAGCACAAAGACATAGTAAGATGTCGTAGTTTCATAATTGAAAACCACAAGTAACGTTCTTGCATCTTTTGATAAATCCAACCTGTATGGCTGCAAATTATACAATAGTTGACTTACAAAGCGTACAAATGCAAAGCGTGACCACTTGTTACGGGAGGCACAAACAGCTAAATGTGTGGAAAAAGATAAGATCTTTTATAAAACATCGCATCAACAGGATAAATTAAAGAATTATAAACCAATAATTCCTCAACCTCACTTGAGTCACATAAATCTAAACAAAAAAGTTATTGAAATTTTTTTGGTTTTGAAGCTGGAATTTTTCAAGCCAATACGATAGCTATTGAGCAGCAATGGTCTACAGATTACTTGTTTATATCCTAATAACTATTATTTTCTCAATATTCATGACCTTTAATAGCTAACAGCTACTGGTTCAGACTCTAAAATATCCAGAGACTAATTTAGTACCAGGTTACGTTAACTCAAAGAACGTGATAGACTTTAAAATAAAATTCTAAGAGCATAAAAAAATGTATTAAAAAATACATTTTAATAAGTTTATTATTATTATTTTTATCGTTTTTACATTTGCAACACTAAAAAGTATGCCATACGCTTATTCTTAATTTCTTGGTATTTCTTTGTAAAGACGGTGTTATTGTGTTAATTTTATTATTGCATGTTTTGTTAAAAATAAACAATAGATGGTTTAAATAAACAGGGTATAATTAAACTAGGGCATAACTGAACCTTGATCTGAAGATTGGTACTAGCAGGATTTTGCTAAGAACAGATTATTCGGTATCGGTACAAAAACGGCAGATCAATCTCATGGACATCTTGAACGGATGATCAATCCCAATAGGACGACGTAATGTCCTTATTAGAGATAATGGACCTATAAACAAAGAAAAGACAAAATTTACGATTAATATTTTATTAAGAATTTTAAATTTAATTGTGTACCCTAACTATCTGGATCATATCGGGAATCAGCAAATACCAAATTAAAATATTTCAAATCCGGAATCCGCAGAAAAATGCCAATCGGTTATGCCTTAATTTGAACCATCCAACCATCAAAATTTTTATAATTAAAATTATGTATTATTTTTTAAACTTTTATTATTTTATATTATTATTTCAAAATGCCATTTATCTGCAAAGATAATTTATTTTATAAGTACGCTATTTTAATGATATGATTGTAAGTAAATGAAAACAAATTAAAATCCCCAAAATGTTACTTTTTTAGCATAATTTATTCAAATATTATATTTCATAAATAAAAAACCTCACCATATAATAAAAAATTAGAGTAAATGTTTATATACAGCAGCCAATTGTTATTAATTAAAATCATTACTTTTTCTTATTATCAAAGCATTTATTTTATAATAATAAGTAAAAGTAATACATGATTCAATATTAAGATTGATATAAAATCACTCAATTGACTCTCGTTTATATTTCCATGATAACTTAAGCCAAAAGAAAACAATTGCACACGTCCCGGGAATCATGAGAAACTGTTACGGAAGACTCCGAAAAAATCCTTTGGAGGGAATGACCTCACACATTACTGTTCTCAAAAATGCAAAAAATGAAATCTTTTGTGACCGTCCGAGAAAAAAAAAATCAGTTTGAATACTTCTAATATTAATGTGAAGCATTGAAAACGAATTATCTTCCATTCCTTTATCAATAATTTTTGAATTTGGGTTATAGTAAATTGGGCTAGTATTTTTAATTACTTGACTATCGTTAAAAAAATTATAATCGGGATCCGAATAGTTGTTTAAAATTATTGGCTTTTTCTGTGAATTAAAATTTATATTTGATAAAACAATATTATCAGCCATTTTAAATAAAAAAATAAATCAATATAAATTTAACTAAAAAAAAAAAAAAAAATCATTTAACATGATTTTTTTTTTTCTAAATTCTTTAACAATGAGCTTATCATATATAACAACAGAATATTTACCGTTTATCCTATGTGTTTTACTTTCTTCAAGAAGTTTCTTTCTTATTATAGTAGTTTCTAGCGAAAAATCCTCGTTAATATAAATTCCAGAACCTTTTAGTTTGTTGGCGTTTTTTAAAATCTTTACTTTGTCTTTATAATTTAGTAACTTAATTACAATTGTTCTAGGCTTTTTAATATCGATAATACCAGTTCTGTGCGCTCTTTCTATGATTACATCTTTTACATTGAGGTTATTTTCAAGAAGGTTTATTATTTTTACTTCCGTATCATCCCAGTTTTCGTTATCATTTTCTTTGACTCCTTCGATTCGAAGATTGTTTCTCCTTTGACGATCTTCTAGTTGTCTAAATCTATTTTTTTCATTCTCCCCTATGGTTGCATTCGACGACATTTTTTTTTCCACATCACTGACTTTTTTATCATTTATCAATTTTTTTTCCAAATCGCTGACTTTTTTATCATGGCAATCCTGATAGAACGTTAGACTTTCTTCAATGTCTTTTTGTATTTTTTCATACTTTATCATCTGCTTGTTTGTTTTTTTAAGATCGGTATTTCGGTTTTCGTTTTCCTTTTTTAAAACTTTACAAGAATTCTTTAATGTATTAATTTCTGTTAGCAATCCATCAATTCGATCGTTAGCCAGTTTTAAATTTGCACTTATTAACGCTAAAATATCTTTTTGTTGTTTTTGGAACATTTCTTGAAATATTTCACGAACTAATTTTATTGAGACTTCAGTGTTAAGTTTTGAACTCATTATTGACAAGATTTGAAAAATAAATAAATAAATAAATAAAACTTGCAATATCAATTTTATTATTTTATTTCTTTCGTAGCAAAAGCACGTCCGTTTACTACAGAACCGCAATCGCAAAAAAAGATATGTTTACCAAAGTTTGAATTTTTTCTTTTATTCCGTAAAATCAGGAATTGACAACTTTGACTCTTTTTGCAATTTTACAGCATATCTAAACAAATTCTACTTAAGCACTCTTTAGATATAGATACTGAGATTAATTTGACCAAAAACATCTTTACTAAGAAAAAATAAGTAAAATATAAATATATTAATATAAATCCTTTTTAAAGTTTTATATCTATTCTAACAAGCCGTAAATGATACCATTTCTGATATGTAATTTTTTATTAGATTTGTTAGTTCTTCCCAATATGTCTAAAGGACCAATCTTTAAATATTTGCTTTGTGCTATATTTTTAATCAAAAATTTTTTTCTGAATTCCGGGAAATAGCACTGACAAAATAAGGTGTGCAATACCTACATATCTGTGCATGAGAATTTATTTGCTTCGGATCCCATTTTAAAGGTAAATTTTCAATAAAAATCTAATGATGACAAGGTGTTTCTTGACCAATAACTCATTTTCTTTTTAATTATAAAATACATTTTCAATGTCAACTTTTGCTAGTCACCAATGACAGGCCTAACCATAAGCATAAAAGTAGTGATTTTCTTTAGGTCTGCTTTGCGATCATGCCTAATTCAGTCAAGTCCCATCATGAATGCAGAAAAACAGTTTGTTTTCTCTGCATGAGAAAGTGTGTCAGAGAGGTGACAGGCCACTTGATACAATTTGTGCTAGAAACCCTTCCAACTCCTATAGACTTGAGAGACTCAAGAGTGCCCAGAGGCATTTTTGACACATGTAGGCTTGCATTAGGGAAAAAAACAAGGGAAGAGTCTGTCACCATTTCTCCTGTCTTTGACTTCTCCTCTATCAGGATGAGACCAGTTTCAAGAGAGCAAGCATGTGACTGTCTTATCTGTAAGATAGGGCGGATGAAGTTCCTTGAAAAGCATCCTCTGGACAACCCACCGTCTTCAAATTCAGCACAGCCTCAAGCAACATAGCGGAGATGCTCAGACTGCCTTTCAATCATTGGAAGAAGGGTGCCACACAACTGCAGCAATGCCTCCTTCAGTGAAAATATGACAGCACTTGCACTTGAAAACCCTAAGGTTGGAGAGCAAATTGCAGCATCTGTAGTTGCTGCCAAGGAAGTCTCTCCACATGGGACTGTGAAACTGGCTCAAGCCTCTGGTGGGCGCCCTTTGCGAGTGAAGAAAGGTAAAACTTATTGTTCTTAATAGGTACTGCTACATTATTTTCGTGATTAAATACTTAAGAGATTTTTGTAAAATAGTAATGAGAATTCCTCGGTGATCCTAGGTCCATCCAGTGCCAAAAATCTCTTCCCTGAAGCTAATGTTTTGAGCGCTCGAGACTTAGTGCAACTTCAAGCCAACACCGGGCTGTCAAATCAATCTCTAAAGAAGCTAGTGTCCACACTTAACCACTTCTCCCAGGCTCGAGTCTTGGAGCCAAACATTCACGCAAAGTTTGCTGAGCTTGGCAGAATACTTTACCCAATCTACAATTGAGATCACCACTGACAAAACAGAAAAAAGAAGTCAAATTGTTGTTCACTGCATCAAACTAGCAGATCTTCTTGATCAGCTGCTGCTCCAAAGGAAAATTTACTCAGAACATGTCGTGAAGCTTGGCATTGATGGTGGAGGAGGCTTTCTCAAGATCAGCCTCGGAGTTCAAGAAGCTGAACAGTCTGAAGACTTACAACCTCCCCCTCGAAAAAAGACTCTGGCTTCACAAGTGGCAAAAGACACAAGCGTCAAGCGCCAGCTTCTGGTTGCATTGCTGAAGATGTTCCTGAAAACTACACCAACATTCAGAAAATCCTTGACTTAATCCATCCTGATGATGTTGATTTTCTCCTCTCCTTAAAACTGGCCAACATTGTATGTGGCATTCAGTCCCATTCCTGCTCACATCCTTGCACTTGGTGTGATGTTGAAGCAAAAAAACTCTCTCAAAAAGGGAACCTTCGGACGTTTGGGTCACTGCGACAGTGCTTTGATGCCGTTCAGGCAAAAATTACATTCCTTCTTTACGTGGAAAATTAGTAACAGTCTTAATTTTTGACTATTTCAGTTACCAATTCAAACAACAATAACTATTTCTTGATACCAGATCTAACCTTTATTTTTTTATTAATATCAATTTAATAGAAAAATTGGAAAAATAAAATTGTTCTTGTGTTTTAGGCACATGGGCAAGGTCCAAAACAAGTACAATTGTTCAAGAATGTCATTCACTTGCCACTCTTCGACAAACCACACAGCTCTTTGGTCCTCACCTTCATAGCACCCATGGAGCTCCACCTCCTCCTTGGTGTGGTCAATCACCTCTTCAAGGCCTTGAAAAAGCCTTGGCCAAAGGCTGATGACTGGCCAAGATCACTGCACATCAAGAGCCAGCCTTTCCATGGTAGCTAGTTTGCTGGCAATAAATGTCGTAAGCTTCTGAGGAATTTAGATGTGCTGAGGCGACTGGCTGAGCAGGTACTTTTTAAGTTTTATAACTTACCTTATGCTAATCTCTTCATAATTACATGGTATAGTGTTTTGTTTCTGTTTTTCTTTACTAAATTTGAGCATTTTTTTATACAGGATTGTGCCTTCAATATTTTTGGAATCATCGACACTCTTCAAAAGTTTGATGCTGTAGTGTCCTCCTGCTTTGGAAGCACCCTTGATCCTCACTTCGCTTCAAAGATTCAGGCCTTCAGAGCATCACACCTTTCTCTCCAAGGGGTCAGTTTCACCCCAAAAGTTCACGCAGTGTTCTTCCATGTGCAAGACTTTATTCTGTTGAAAAAAAAATTACTTGGCAAATACAGTGAGCAAGCCACTGAGGCACTGCATCACAGCTTCAAATATCATTGGGAAAGATACAAAAGGCCCAACAACCATCCAGAATATGCAAAGTGGTTCAAAACATGCATGGTTGACTTCAACAGCAAGAGTATCTAAAGTCATCAAGAATTTATAATCTGTTTGGCTTGATTTAGGAATCCTTTTTAAAGATTATTGTGTACACATTCATCTTAGATCCATATATAAAGAGAATGCTTGAGTAGAATTTGTTTAGATATGCTGTAAAAATGCAAAAAGAGTCAGATTTGTCATTTAATGATTTTACGGAATAAATGAAAAAATTCAAACTGATTTTTTTTTCTCGGACGGTCACAAAAGATTTCATTTTTTGCATTTTTAAGAACAGTAATGTGTAAGGATCATTTCCTTCAAAGGATTTATTTGGAGTCTTCCGTGACAGTTTCTCACGATTCCCGGGACGTGTGATTGAAACCAAATTTTTTTTTTTTAATTTCACCAAAAAAAAAAAAAATTAAAAATCAACCATATTATTATTAAATAAGCAAATAAAATACTTATGATATGTTTAACGTTAAAGTTTAGTAGTATTGTAGAAAAATCTGAATAATAAAAATGATAAAACTGTAAATCAAGTAAATTAAACAGTACTTTGATATTGCATTCCCATAAACAATAAAAATGTCTTAAAATAATTTTAGGCTAAAATATGTGAAATATGGGAAAATAAAAGAAAAACTAGCTTCTCAAATGTAATTCATTTTATTTTCTTCTGCTACATCACTAACTCTTTGGTTAACTAACTGCCGTTTTTTTAAATCGTCTATTTATAAAGAACATACAAAAATTAAAAAATTTTTATTAATTTTTAAGTAGCATTGAATAAATATAATCGGAATAAAATTAAACACTAACAAATAAAAAGTAATGTTAATATTTAAGAGATTTGAATATATATATACATATACATATATATATATATATATATATATATATATATATATATATATATATATATATATATATATATATATATATATATATATATTTATATTATTTATTCATATACTTTTATTAATTCACCTCTCCAAGGCCCAGAAGGCCACGACAGAAAAGGAGGCTACTTAATTGTGGTTAGAACCCTCTCTGAACTCTACAACTCCGAAACACGTACCTTGACGAACAAGGCCGCTGCGCGGAGAAACAAGTTGGGCGCGGTACTACCACGGATGTGTTGGGAATCGAACTCGAAACCTCTCGCTTATGAAGCAAGCGCTCTACCACTACACCAGTTATGTTAAGTTATGTTAGTGTATTCTACAAATAGAGTGCTCATTGTTCTTAAATAACAGAGCAATAATAAATTAGTAAAATCACTAATCCAATTCTCTTTGACAGCTTGTTTCTCCATCATATATATATGTATATATATATATATATATATATATATATATATATATATATATATATATATATATATATATATATTATATATATATATATATATATTTAAATATATATATATATATATACATACATATATATATATATATATATTATATATATATATATATATATATATATATATATAT